>NC_068283.1:4736609-5038275 GCF_025860055.1 Xyrauchen texanus
CGGATTCACCAGCCTGTGGGGGAGAGTGGAGAGAGTTAGGGGAAGCCAGCAGGATGAATGTCCCACAGGACCTGGGAACTGGTTTTTGGGAAGGTATTCCCTGTTTCTGGGGAACAGGAATAGGATATGGGGAAATGATGGGGAGGGAAGGGAGAAAGAGGGTGTGAGAGAGAGATTTTTCATTTTAATAGCAAACTTTATTCAATCATTGTAACAAAAGCACAAATATTAAACCAATTTCAAGTCCACACAAGATAAAAAAATAACTCCTCCACCACCACTGTACAAAAAATAAAATTGTAACACCAATGTAGTTTAAAAGTTTCTATATCTTTCATTGCTTTATTGTACTTAAACTCCACAACAATTCTTGACTTGACAAAAGCTTTAAATAAAGAAGAGACAGAGCAGAAGAGAGACGTGTTCTTCCTGTTTGGAACTATTTGAACTGAAATTGGCCGCATCCCCAAAGGTGTCCTGTGCCAATCAGAAGTGACTTTTCAGAGTCACATGGTCGACTGGGCTGTCTTTTCCGACAGTCGATTTATGGTCCTTTGTTAGAGATTCTCACAATTTTCCCGCTCAAAAATAGTGCATATGTAATCATGAACTTTATATCTTCCAAGAGACATGATATTTGTTGTAATCAGCTTTCTCTATGTACCCAAACAAATGCTTACATACTACGTATACATGACATTTTTTCATGGATGTTATACGTGTAGGTAATAAAACATGAAAATCCCTGGTTACAAAATCATAGTGGTTTTACACATCATTGTATTTTATCAAGTTAAACCTTATAGTTATCATTCTTAGAATGAGATGAATTATAAAAAATTAAAGATTATATTTATAAATTACAGGTGATTGCACATTGCTACACATATTTTAAAGAGGTTAATCAGTCTATAATCATTAATTTGTCAGGTACAAACGTTACCACAGTTCAAAGCGATTTTCAGCATTATCTAGCAAGGCTAGATTAAGATGAAATGTCTTAGAGTTGTGCAAATCTAATGGTCCTTGTAACCTTACAAAAGATAAGTCTGCTTTAACTCTGTGTGGAAGATCAGGACATCAGGTTGCGGAAGGGCCTTTCTGACCAATGAGGATGACTGGGCCATTTGATTTATGACGGTAAAGAATTCCAGGACTGCAAAGGTTGAAAACTCTAGATTCAAATCATATCGTTTTAATTCTTCTGCATGTATAATACTACACTTGGTTAGTTGCCTAAATAAACTATTGTTTTTAGAAATGCTATGTTGAAAAAAATCGTTGCTCCATTAAACAGCACTTAGGAATTATTTGAAAAATAACTAAATATTTCAAAGGGGGTGTGGGAGGGCGGGGCCGTGTCGTGATTATACACACCCGGTCGCTTAAATCAGGCTAATTAAGCCTCTGAGAGGGATAAAGGCTGGCTGCAGATCGTTTACGGTTAGGTGACCGTCGTGTGTGTTTGTGTCTTGGTTTTTTATTTAGTAATTTTCATTAAAATATTATTTATATTGTCAAGCCAGTTCTCGCCTCCTCCTTTCCATTGAAATCCCTTTCAGGGGGCTAATAATTTTGTCTTCAACTGTACGTCTTTTCCCCCTCTGGGTGTGAGGAACTGCACTACATTTTTGGGGCATTGGGGGGAGACTACATGCAGACTGAGTGCACCTACTTTTAGGCACGCGGCAGCTTGCTTGCACCTGCACTGGCAGTCCACGTATGTCCACAGTTAAGTAAGTCCACAGTCAGTACACATTTAAGCTAGTTGTGGCATTTCATATAGGGACTCCATAGTGTCACTATATCGACACAACGTCGAGTGAGTGACAGATAAGGAATGTCTTGATAACAGTTGTAACCACCTTTCCCTGATGGAGGGAACGAGACGTTGTGCCCCTCTTGCCACAATGCTGAACTACCCGCTGAAATGTCAAGGACCCTGTCTCAGTTCCTTAGCACAAAACCTGAATGAGTCGTTGCGAGCTACGTATGTCCAGGGGAGTGGCATGCAAATTTACAAAGATCAGAGGTGTCTCTTTCCCTCCAACAGTAACCAAGATGTTTCTAGCCATTTACATGCACAAGTAAATTCATGTTGATCATAATTTCTATTTTCTAGTAAGACCTTTGATATTAGGGCTAAAATCGTATTCTTGATAATAATTTTTGTATTGTTTCCTGTTAAAATTTTGTTTTAAAAAAAGGTTTAGAAACAAAACTGCAAAAGATATTTGGGTTTTTCAGAGAATGTATTTTTAACATGTGTATTTTGTCTTACTGTACTGGCAGAGTTTTTATAGTCAAAACAAGTAAAAAAATCTACCAGTGCTGAAGAAGTAATCCAAAGTATTTAGAATACGTTACTGGCTTTGAGTAATCTAACAGAATATGTTACAAATTATATTTTACAGCATGTATTCTGTAATATGTAGTGGAATACATTTCAAAAGTAACCCTCCCAACCCTGCCTGTACGATACCTTAAACATCTTTTGCTAAAAGAGGGAAAACTCAGTTGCACATTTAATTGCTCAACACATAGCAATTAGCCACTGGGTCAATGCAGTGCTCTAGATGGTGTTTATGGCTTGACTGTCTGTCTGAACAAACCTTATACTATAAACCATTCAAACAATAATGTCATGTAACTTTGATTCATGTGTTTAATTTTATATGAATCATATATAATTATTATAAAATAAACATTAAGTACTATATATTACATGATATTTCTGATATAATTTAAAGTTGAAATAATGTTTTAAAGTGTTACTTGCACTTTTCTAGAAATATAAAAAATGCTCTGTATTCAATTTATTCTTGCTCGAGTGTATTGATTTTAATTCACAAAACAAATAAGCGTGAACAGTCTAAAACTGAATAAAAAGGAACAAATGTTTCTTGGAGAAACAGTTAAAATACAGAAAAAAATTAAATATATATATTTTTTAAATGAATCCTTTTGAGGTTCCTGGACTGGAGACTGTAACTGTGGAGGAGTCTTAAAGATTTGTTTTAACTACATTCCAAACTTCATTGTATATTGTAAGTAAAGTCCCATTATGTCTCAGAGACAAAAAATGAAAAATTCTCTCTGGTCCAGATGCGTTCAATAGGTGGCGATAATAAGCAATTGTAGTTTGCGAATCGCCATTAGACAAGAAGAAGAAGAAAAGAAGCAGATGACGGTGATGATGATGATGAAAATTATTCGCGCTGAATGAGAATAAATGTGTGACTTTCATCTCTTTTATTTCTTCAGTGACTTCACAAGTTTTATTTCCGGTGTTTATTTTCGGCGGGAGATTTGCGAGTTGTCTGTAACGCAGTAACACTCCAGGAAACAAGTGAAATCTGTGTGACACTGTTGTAAAGATGTTTATTAAAGAGGAGAGTGAAGATATGGGTTATCGAGAAGCATGCAGAATTAAAACCGAACACACTGACGAACGAACAGGTTGGTGTTCATTCTTCATTGTTTACATTCAGACAGTTGAACACATTTCTTGACTGTAGTTATTAAACCAGAGCAGCTGGCAAATAACATGGTTAACAAACCAATAATAACTCATATAACAACATGATTTTGAAAATGGCCCCAAGTGATCATGACTTTGAATTGCAAACATCTAGATTTGTCGGAGGTGCACAATCTATTGCAATATGGCTTGTAATACATGATTTTTATTGTATAATTAAATGAGAATGTCCAATATAATAATCAGTAGTGAAAATCTAGTTGAGTAAAAGTATTATATTGAAGAACTTGAATACAATTTAAAGTACTGGGAAATAATATTACTCAAGTAAATGTAAATAGGTTTGAAAAAAAAAAATACTCAAACTTATTTTTATGAAAATTAAATATAGTTTAAACACACTTTTATAGTTTTTAAAAACATATTTTATAGTTTATCAATTGAAAATTAATGTTAAAAGATCATCTGTTTGTTCTGAAGCATAGTGACAGCAGTCCAGTATTTGTTGGAATATTTTTACATCAAAATTAAATATTTTTATATATTTCTTTAGATTTAGATACCCAAGTATGGGGCATAGAAGCCCTTGTGACTGTGGAATGATAATGAATGTGGGTTCAGGGGTGTCCCGAGAGAAAATGTAGAATTTTCAAATTCACATTTGATAATCCTGTAGGCTAGCTTATGTGCACATTAAAAGAAAGCACAGGCTCAGCTTATTGACGGTTTTCGGAAGTTACGGTTGTTTGAATATGTTGCCTAATGATGCTTGCTCATAACGTCTGTGTATATGTATAAAAAAAACTCACAAATGATAATTCTCTCTAATTAAATGTGAATAAATAATAATGTAAATGAATAAGTCTCAGTTGCTTGGGCGTCCTTGTGAACACTGAATGTCGAAAGAAAGTGTTTATCATGTTTCTCCATTGCAGCGTCCCTCCAGCAAGTCAATATTGTGGTGAACTTGCGTTTGTTCATATGTTGTTTCTTCTATTTTATGGTGGTGAGCAAAACAATCTTAACAAGCATTATTGCCACAAACTGAATGGTCAGGATGTTGTGAGAAAGAGCTCTGAGGCATTTAGCTCTGGCCTTTTGAAATTCTATGCAGTGATAGCGGTATTAGCAAGCCTATTTTGGATGGATACCTACTGTATGCATAGCCAACATATAGACCGCAGTCATTTAAATACAGATAAATTAGTTAACCTTTATTTATAGAGTACATTTAAAAACAACAGCAGTTGACCCAAAATGCTTTACAAATCCAACATACAGAATGTATAAAAACGTATTGATTTAAAGTTAAATATAAAACATAATAAATTAAATTAAAACATTTAAATACAACATCATGTATTAATCCATTTCAACCTGTTCAATTATCTACTCAAAAGCAACATAATTAAAATATGTTTTTAAAGAAGATTTAAAAATTGGCTAATGATGAAGCTGACATTACATGGAAAGGGAGACTATTCCATAGATTAGGACCTATTGCAGAAAAGGCATGGGCACACTTGGATCTATAGTGACAAGGTGGAACCTTCAATAGAAGTTGATCAGAAGACCTGAGTGCTCTGGTTGGGGAGTAAGGGTTAGAAGGTCACTGATAAATTGGGGCGAGACCAGATAGTGCCTTGTAGAAAAAATCAGAATTTTAAAATCGACCCTGAATTTCACTGGAAGCCAGTGTAGAGATGCTAAAAGCGGAGAAATGTGATCCCTCTTTCTTGACCCTGTTAATGTCACAGTTCCGCCTGACGCTCCCAGCACTTACACTCCACGTTCTCTCTCTCCCGAGTACTAATCACCCGCACCTGAATCCTGTTCCCACATCATTCTGCCTCACAGTATATAAGCTCCACTCTCCATTCACTCTTTGTCTGGTCTCACACGTTGATCATAGACTCACTTACCTGCTTCCTCTCCTAGACGTTTCATGGTCATCGTCCAGAGCTCCTTGCTCCTTCGTTCCAGCAACGTTCCACGTAATTCTCCTCTCCAACGCTCTGGTGTGTTCAAGCTCCTCATTCATCACTCCATCGTCAAGTTCCCGTGATCTCCTCTCCGAGCTCCTCGCCCCGTCATTCCAGCTACTTTCCACGTAGTTCTCCTCTCCAACGCTCCGGTGTGTTCACCGTGATGGAATGAGTCATCACTCCACACTGTCTGCAAGCCTTCCACGACCCCGGTCTCCAAGCCTTCCACGGCCCCGGTCTCCGAGCCTTCCACGGCCTCTGTCGCCAAGCCTTCCACGGCCCCTGTCCCCAAGGTAACTCCACGCCTAAATAAATTTTTTTTGGGGGGGCTAACCCTATCCTGTTCCCAGTGGCCGATTCACTGCTGCATCCAGCAGCAGCGGCCACGGTCAGCGAGCCAGCGCCCACGCCTGCCATGGCCAGCGAGCCAGAGCCCATGCCTGCCACGGTCAGCGAGCCCGTGCCTAAAGCCCCAACCGTCAGCGAGCCCGTGCCTAAAGCCCCGACCATCAGTGAGCCAGCGTCAGCAGCCTCGACCGTCCCAGAGCCAGCGCCTGTAGCCGCGACCGTCCCAGAACCAGCGCATCCCGAGCCTCCCAGGGCTCCGCCTCCTGAGCCTTCCAGTGCTCCGCCCCCTGAGCCGTCCAGTGCTCTGCCTCACGAGTCTTCCACGGCTGAGCCTTCCAGTGCTCCGCCCCCTGAGCCTTCCAGTGCTCCGCCTCACGAGTGTTCCACGGCTCCGCCTTCCAGGCCTCTGCCTCCCGGGTCTTCCACGGCTCTGCCTCACAAGTGTTCCACGGTTCCGCCTTCCAGGGCTCTGCCTCCCAAGTCTTCCATGACTGAGTCTTCCAGTGCTCCGCCCCCTGAGCCTTCCAGTGCTCCGCCTCACGAGTGTTCCACGGCCCTGCCTTCCAGGGCTCTGCCTCCCGGGTCCTCCATGGCTCTGCCTTCTACGGCACCACCCCCAGAGTCCTCCATGGCTCTGCCTTCTACGGCTCCGCCCCCAGAGTCCTCCATGGCTCTGCATTCTACAGCTCCGCCCCCAGAGTCCTCCATGGCTCTGCATTCTACGGCTTCGCCCCCAGAGTCCTCCATGGCTCTGCCTTCTATGGCTCTGCCCCCAGAGTCCTCCATGGCTCTGCCTTCTATGGCTCTGCCCCCAGAGTCCTCCATGGCTCTGCCTTCTATGGCTCCGCCTCCGGAGTCCTCCATGGCTCCGCCTTCCACGACTCCGCCCATTCCCAGGCTTCCTGAACCTGTCCCTGTCCTGTGGCTGATCCCAGGCCTCCAGACCCTGCCCTGTGGCCGGCTCCCGGGCCTCCTGGGCCTGTCCCTGTCCTGCGGCCGCCTCCCAGGCCCCGTTCATCCTCCTGGGATCATTCTTCCCCATTTCTCACCCTCATCTGTCTTGGGGTGCCAGGAGTCGCCCTTTTAACCTGTTAACCTTCACCCCCACTCAGGGGCTCACAGCTGAAAATGACATACCTGAATTAAAATAAATATAGCTCCTGAGAACAGTGTACCACAGGCACAATTAAGGTCTCTTTGGAAAGAAGACACTTGGCACCCTACTAACAATAAATCAGAGTTGATAATGCTCAAACAAATAAAAAGTTATAAAAGTTGAAGTGCCTCATAAATAATGTGAACTTCAAAAAATGTTTTATTATTTCATGTACAAATATATAAAAATAGACCTGGAGGAATCCAATTAGGGAAAGGATTGAAAGCCACAAGTCTCATCAGTTTATATTTCAAATTTGAGGAAGATATAATGAAAAATGGGGTTCCTGCAAGCTTTTTTCCAAGACTATGTCAGTTCCCTTTCTCCCTTCCCCTGCGTGAGGCACATCCCCAGAAATGACATCCCCAAACTAAAATAATTGTAGTTACTGAACAATTTGCTCTACATGCACAATTTAGACATATTTAAAAAGAAGACACTTTGGAGTTTATTACCCAAATGTAAAAGTTGAAAAACTTACACAGACAAACATTTATAGAATTTAAAGTGTCTTGAAGATAATTTGTACTGCAAGTAACATTGCATTATTTTATGAAAAAATAAATGAAAACGAACCTGGAGGAATCCAGTTAGGTAATTGATTGAAAGCCACAAGTCTCATCAGTTTATATTTCACATTTGAGGAAGATATTATGAAAAATGAGATTTCTGCAATATGTTTTCCAAGACTATGTCCAGGTACCAAGAAGCCTCCTTGGATACCTCAAAAAGCAACCTAATGACCAAATGTTATGAAGGGTACTGCAAGCTATTTTAGTCATCATATACACTGTTCCATGCTTTTTCAATTATAAAATAATCCACACAGCTGTTGCATGGGAAAGAATGGAAAGATAATTAGCACCGCATGTCAAGTAAATAATTCTGTATAGTTTTTATGTGGCTGGCCATTCAATCAACAATCAAACTGATGGGCAGTCGTTTAGACAGCATTCATAAATCAACAATCAAACTGATGGGCAGTCGTTTAGACAGCATTCATAAATCAACAATCAAACTGATGGGCAGTCGCTTAGACAGCATTCATACTAAAGGTCGTCCATACAATCAAACTGATGGGCAGTCGTTTAGACACGTATAATGTGTGCATGTTACATAGCAACTCACCGATGTGAAATTGGACCATCTTTTCCGTCCTCAAGCATATCACCCTCGACGCTGTCTTCACTCTCCTCAATTTCGTCATCGCTGCTTCGAGTGATCGCAAATAAAACATCTTCAGCAGAAAAAACTTCTTTTGACGATCCATTTGATGAGATAATCCGTCCAGTAAGTAAGACGCGAAAACAGATGTTGACTGGGGAACCGCTCTTTTACTATGGCTTGTTTGTTGTCAAATGACGGGGTGTGGTCACAGCCTACATCGCAGGTTAGCTCCTCAATAGAGAGTGGCTGATTCAAATAAATAAAAAAATATCTTGTTCGCGAGGAATTTAGACTTTCCGTGTATCGTTGGAATCGTGCACTGCTTGGCTACATTTTCTATCAGTCATACAATTTCAATTCTTTCATTGGCTTTCGTTGTAAAGACAAAATAATAGGATCAGCATTTCATGACGCCAGAAAAACTGACCGCAGTGTTTGGATATTTTGACCTATATATTGCCTATCTTTGTATTTGTGTGTGTGTGTGCGGTCTTAATTTGTTCATTACACTCTAAGCAACACACCCATATAACGTTCGGCTACCGGAGTCTGTTTTTATGCATAATTTTATTGCATAACCGACAAGTATGATACTTCACCCTGAAGAAACTCGATGTAAACAAAGGAATAACCATCGATGTTACAACGTTATTGTTTCTTTGGACTAAAAATGCTCTATGGGATGTTATTCAGTGGACCCTCACCTTTCCATTCAATCTGGAACTTTTAGCAGTGGATGCGTGTGTGGCTCGTTATTACGACACTACTGGTATGTACTCCGCTTTTGATTACGTGTGTTTTGATCTGTACTGCTTACATAAATGCAAGAAATACATTCATTATAAGCTTTTCATCAAAAAACAGAGCTCTATCATCGATGCTTGAGGCTTACACCTTTAAAATGATATATAGTTTGCCAAGATTAATGATGTTCTTTCACGTTAAATCTATTCATAAACATTAAACTTGTGGGGGAAAAAAACTCTTCCGTGCGCTGGCGCTCTGGCAAAGGTTAACAGGTTAAAGAGGGCGGGGGTAATGTCACAGTTCCGCCTAACACTCCCAGTACTTACACTCCACATTCTCTCTCTCCTGAGTACTAATCACCCGCACCTGAAACCTGTTCCCACATCATTCTGCCTCACAGTATATAAGCTCCACTCTCCATTCACTCTGGGTCTGGTCTCACACGTTGATCATAGACTCACTTACCTGCTTCCTCTCCTAGATGTTTCATGGTCATCGTCCAGAGCTCCTCGCTCCTTCGTTCCAGCAATGTTCCACGTAATTCTCCTCTCCAACGCTACGGCGTGTTCAAGCTCCTCACTCCATTGCTCCATCGTCAAGTTCCTGTGATCTCCTCTCCATTGCACTGCAGTGTGCACTCAGGTTCACCAGCTCCCCTAAATCCCTTAATATACTACACCTCCGGGTTTAACACTACCATCGAGTCTGTGTATCTGTGACAGTTAAAAGCCTATCTGCCGCGTTTTGAACTAGCTGTAGGTGGGATAACACAGTTTAGGGCAGACCAATGTACAATGAGTAGCAATAGTCTAACCTTGATGAAATAAGTGAGTTGATCACAATCTCCATGTGTTTTTGGGAAATAATTTTTTTTATTTTAGTGATAGATCTCAGGTGTAAAAAGCTACCTTTGACAGGAGCACTTGATCTGCTTATTGAAAAGTAATGATGAGTCTAAAATCACTCCAAGACTCCTCATCTGATCTTGTACATTTGAAGACTGAGGACCTAACTGGGCAACCAGGCCAGGTAAGTAGGACATGGAGGAATGTAAAATCAGAACTTCAGTTTTGTTTTCATTTAACTGTAAGAAATTATTTGCCAGCCAATGTTTAACATCTTTGAAGCAATTTAGGGCGTTCTCAGATACTCATCATCTATACTCACTGGGAAATAAAATTGGGAATCATCAGCATAACAGTGATAAGATATGCTGTACTTATTTAAAATAGAGCTCAGAGGAAGCACAGTGAAAATAACAAGGGTCCTAAGATTACCACACTGGGGACACCACATTGTAATTTAGCCGAAGTAGAAGAAAAAATACCTATATTCACAGAGAACGTCCTTTCTTTTAGATAGGTGGAAAACCACTGGTGGTCATCCCCTGGATGTCAGCTATACATTCAAGGCGATTGAGGAGAATATTATGGTCGATTGTGTCGAACGCGGCACTGAGATCTAATAAAACTAAGACGACAGGTGAACTTGAATCAGTGGAGAGTAAATATCATTAGTGACCATCAACAATGCAGATTCAGTGCTGTGCAAGTGTCTGAAACCAGACTGAAATGATAAATGTATTTAGATAGGAGTAGAGCTGCAAATAAATAACTCTCCATAAGCGTGGAAATTTAAGGCAGTTTGAAGATTGGTCTGTAATTGTTGGATATATTGCCAGATACAAAAAAGTTTTTATTTTAACAAAGGATGTCGTATTGCATGTTTAAAACTACTTGTATCAACTCCACTTGCTAATGAGCTGTTAATTATAGTTGTCACACTGGAACTGATAGTCATGAAAACTTCTTTAAGAAGGTGTAGAGAAAGAATAGAGACTACATCTGCTAACTGTTGTAACTGGTTCAAAGTGAGTCAGGGAGCTGGATGGGGAAGGATTTAGTGGTTGATCAAATTGGGAAGTACAATTGCACCTTTAATCTGCTCAATTTTGTGAGTAGAGAAGTTTAAAAACATTTCACATTTCTCTTAGGTGCCGTCCAAAACAGAATCAATTGTTTTGAACAAAACCTTTGGTCGATTTGCATTATCAGAGATTAATGTAGAGAAAACATTTATTTAGCTTCCTTTACAGCTCTCTGATAGTTTGTTAAACACTCCTTTAAAATATCATATGATAACATAATTAAAGTGAATAAAGGTCACATTTATTGATTTTCATATTTTCTTTTTAGACTTGATGGAAATTAAAAAAGAAAATCAAGAATCGATTGAAGTGAAAGAGGAAAGTCAAGAACTGAGTGAAGTGAAGGAGGAACATCAGAATCCTCATTCCATAACTGAAGAAAAATCTTTTAGTAGCTCACAAACCAAAACTCAAGCCAAAAATCCTTGCACATCCCCTCAGTGTGAAAAACGTTTCACACAGAATGAAAATCTTAAGGTACACTTAAGATGTCTCTCCGGAGAGAAACCTTTCACGTGCCCTCAATGTGGAAAGACATTCATACGGAAAAGAGGTTTTAAGGATCACATAAGAAGTCACACTGGTGAGAAGCCTTTCAATTGCCATCAGTGTGGAAAGAGTTTCATACAGAAAGAAAGTCTTAAGAGACACATAAGAATTCACACGGGAGAGAAACCTTTCACTTGTCGTCATTGTGGAAAGAGTTTCATACGGAAAAGTACTCTTAAGGAGCACATAAGATGTCATAATGGAGAAAAACCTTTCACTTGCCATCAGTGTGGAAAGAGCTTCAAACAGAATGAAAATCTTAGGGTACACTTAAGACGTCACACCGGAGAGAAACCATTTACGTGCCCTCAATGTGGAAAGACTTTCATACGGAAAAGAGGTTTTAAGGATCACATAAGATGTCACACTGGAGAAAAGCCTTTCACTTGCCACCAGTGTGGAAAGAGTTTCACAAAAAAGGGAGGCCTTAATAATCACATTAGATATCACACTGGAGAGAAGCCTCACACTTGCCATCAGTGTGGAAAAAGTTTCTTTAATAGTGGACATTTTCATGTGCACATGAAAAGTCACACTGGAGAGAAGCCTTACATATGCTCGCAGTGCATGAAGAGTTTTACGCGTAAAGAAAACCTTGACATTCACATGAGAATTCACACTGGAGAGAAGCCTTACACATGCCATCAATGTGGAAAGAGTTTTTATCGGTCATACGCCCTAAAACGACACGAGCGTGTGCATACTGGAGAGAAACCATACCACTGTACTTCATGTGGGAAATATTTCAAACAATCAAGATCTTTAAGTAATCATAGAAAAGTACATTGCCATAAGCAATCTGTAGATAATTGCATGTCATTGGAATGCAATTCAGAGAAAGTCAAATAATAAAATTACTCCTTTGAAAGAAACACTAACACTAAAACCAATGTGTTCAGAATTATCCAATCACATTCAAACTCTTGTGCAAAAGTAATGATCATCCATTCTTCTAAAGAATCCAGACTGAAGATAAGCCGTTACATTGGCATCCTCTTGGTTGCATCTGACTGCTGAAGCCATGGACTGTAAAGAGTCTACTAAGCATGTGTGGAATCTCATTGTGAAAAGGTACCAGTCAGCACAGAGGTACAAAATTTCAAAGCATTAGTTATGCCATGGAGCACCGTGTAGGTCATCATAGACAAGTGGAGGGAATGGGGCAACACAATAACATAAGAACAGGATATGTGTCCAAATAATGATGAAAAGACTGGAAGAAAACCCATGAGGCTGTTGCTTTAAGTAAACATTGGTAGCCCACTTAATATATTAATTCAAATGTTTTCTTTAATATTTTTTTTTTTTAAGTATATTGTGTTTGCATGAGTCATCTGTGAAATTTTATGTTTAAATTTACATAAATTCCCATGATGTCATGACAGTGGGAGAAAGACTATTAGTAAATACAGGTATGTGGTAAGGATTATTGTAGTATTTCAGGTTTGGTATAATCTATAATCTCATTTACTGTACAATCTGGCCAGTTGCTGAAGGAACACAAATAAGTGGAAATCAAACTTTCAGCTGAGTATATTCTGATCATGTTGTTTAAGGTAAATCTGGGAACTGTATGTATATATTTCCTGTTGTATCATATGTGGAGTAATACAGAATGATGGACAGCTAAACTAATGGCAGGCTAAAGTTTAACTGGCTGTTTCTTTTATTGCTGTCTTGGCCCTTAAAGGAATATTTCACCAAAAAATTATATTCTCTCATCGTTTACTCACCCTCATGCCTTCCCAGATGTGTATGTCTTTTTTCATCTGCTGAATTCAATTGAATATTTTAGAAGAATTTCTCAACTTTTATTTAAAAAAATTTTTTTTTAAATTAAATCTTCGGTTGTGTTCTGTTGAGGAAAGAAAGTCATACACATCTGAGATGACATGAGGGTGAGTAAATGATGAGAGAATTTTCATTTTTGGGTGAACTATTTCTTTTAAGTAAAACAGTTTTGTCTTGTACACCTATAAAAATGCTGAATGAAAATAAATTGAATGATAAATCTAACACTAGAATTTGCATCTTTACATGAAGCAGTTAGTTATTTATTGAATACGCCAATATTATTATTATGTTCCGATATTTGAAAATGTTTCATTTATTACATATGTTTTCAAGTAGATCAGTTAAGTTTAAGGTAATACAAACTTGGCTGGGTCTTATATATAAAGGGATAGTTTATATCTCAGGTGTGTATGACTTTCTTCACCAGAACACATTTGAAGAAAATTAGAAAACGTTCTCAGCTCAGTAGGTTCTTAAAATGCAAGTGAATGGAGATTTCTCTTTTGAAGCTCCAAAAATCACAGTCAGCATGAACTTCATCGATACGACTCCAGTGGTTAAATTAATGTCTTTTAAAATGGCACGAATGAATTTTGGTGTGAAAAAGTAAATCTCTAGGTACTTTTTAAAACTCGAAATCATGCTTCCTGTCAGCTGCAGTATGCACATGTGACGTAATTGCATTGGCAACGCGCGAGAACTGGCACACGTGCGTCACAGCCAGAAGAGCAGCGCTAATAATACGAGTAGCAGAAATGCTGTACAGTAGCTTGGTTGGTTTTGGTTTAGATCTTTTATTATCTGTTTCTTTACTTACAGTGGTGCCTTCTTGTGCTTATCCTGGATGTCTCAACTGAGTGGAGAATGTGAGATTACATCTGTATTCATGGATACACGAATATGGCACCCGAGAGACCACTTGGACACCACCCTCTAGCGAAGCGTTGGATTATTGTTAAAAAGTACTAAAATATTCAACCGTTTCAGTCCAAAATATCGTATCGCTTTAAAATGTAACTGCTGAAGTTGTATTGATGATGTCTGTGATTTTTGGAGCTTCAAAATACAAATCTCCATTCACTTGCATTTCAAGGGCCTCCTGAGCTCAGACATTTTTCTTCAAATGTGTTCTGGTGAAGAAAGAAAGTCATACAAACCTGAGATATAATGAGGGTGAGTAAATAAAGAGAGAATTTTCATTTTGGGGTGAAATATCCCTTTAAAATCAGTAGTAATCACTCTCTGTACGTCCAGAAGATATAAACTAGTCTGAAACAGAATTATGAGACTGAATAAAGGGAATAAAAAGACCCTTCTTGGTTTGTGATATGAAATGAATGTGTAAAATAATGGAAAACAGAATAATAAAGAATAAATCAGAAGTTTGTTAAACACCGTTTTTTATTTTTTTAATTGTCATTTATTTCAATGATGGTGCCGCAGACGGTCGCCTCGGTGTGGAGCTCTCCCAATTTTTTTTTTTATTTTTGTTTGTTTGTCCTGTGTTTAGTAATCTTTTCCTAGTCAGTTTTACCAGGGACAAACTGCTGAACATTCGGCAGCACATACCAGATAATCTTTTTGAATATTCCAACGTTTTGCTGGACATTTTAGTCGAAGCTGTGTTGTTTAAACGCGCTACGAGACGCAAGAGAGGGACGCGAGCCAGCGTGCTGGTCAAGCTCCGTCAGAGTGGTGTTCGAACTGCACTGCCGATCATTCATCTAGCGAATCTCTGCTCTCTTCCCAACAAAACGGACGAACTACATCTCCTCACATGTACAAATTAGGACTTTTCAAACTCTGCTGCACTTTGCTTCACAGAAACCTGTCTGAGTGAAGCCATTCCGGACAGCGCATTACATCTGCCGGGCTTTCAGCTGTTTAGAGCGGACCGCATCACGGAGTTAACAGGGAAAACGAGAGGCGGTGGAACATAATTTTACATCAATGAAAGTTGGTTTACAGATGTAACAACGTGTAATGCTACTGTAAGGATGACAGGAAGCAAGACTCCGAGACACGGTAAGCCTTTTAATTTGCCTTTCTAGTCACACAGTATTTACAATGTCTCTGTCTTCGAACGCTGAGTTCGTTGTCGATCTCTCTTCCCCCTGCTCTGCGGCTGCTGGCTTTTTATCCGCTCTCCTCGCTCTACTGCAATTAGAGACAGGTGTTAGACATAATTTAGCCCAGGTGTGAGCGCCCTTACCGCTTTTCTCTCCCGGACGGGCGCTTGACCACGCCCCCGCTGCCACACAACGTTAAAGAGAATGTGCTGTACTAATTTAGCCTTTCTGCTCACCGCGGGAGTTTTCCTCGTTTATTCTGGTGTGTATTTACATTGCTCCAAACGTGTCTGGGAACATAGCGCTGCAACAGCTGCCTGATCAAATCACAGACGCTGAACAAAAATACCTGGACTCAGTTATTATTATTCTTGGGGATTTTAACAAAGCAAATCTCACATGTGAACTGCCCAAATACAAACAGCACATTACATGCCCCACCAAAGACAGGAACATTCTGGATCACTGCTACACAACAATAAAGGATGCATATCGCTCTGACCCACGTGCAGCTTTGGGACTCTCTGATCACTGTCTGGTTCATCTTCTGAGCTACAGGCAGAAATTAAAATCAACAAAGCCAGTTGTAAGGAATGTTAAGAGATGGACCACTGAAGCAGAGTGGGAACTACAAGCCTGCTTTGACTGCACTGATTGGCGTGTTTTTGAAGCTGCAGCTACAGACTTGGATGAGCTGACAGATACTGTTACATCATACATCAGTTTCTGTGAGGACATGTGCATCCCTACTAGGACTTTTTTATCATTCAAGAATGATAGACCATGGTTTACAGGTAAACTCAGACAGCTTTGCCATGCCAAAGAGGATGCTTGCAGGGGTGGGGATAAGTTCTTGTATAATCAGGCCAGAAACACACTGAATAAAGAAATCAGAGTGGCTAAAAGAAGCTACACTTAGAAGCTGGAAAACAAGTTTTCAGCTAATGACCCTGCATCAGTGTGGAGTGGACTGAAACAAATGACTAAATACAGGACTCCTACCCCCAACCCTGTGGTGGACCAATGACTGGTTGTTGACCTGAATGTGTTTTACTGTAGATTTGAAAGGCCCAATCTCACATCCCACACCCACTCGGACCTTCACTAAACAGAAACACCAACACCTCCTGCAACCCCCCTCCACCTCCCTCCTGCTACTCAACCTGCACTCAAGATCTGTAAAGATGATGTGTGCTGTGTCTTTTGAAAGCAAAAGATGAGGAAGTCTTCAGGCCCAGATGGCATCTCACCAGCGTGCCTCCGATCCTATGCTAACCAACTGGCCCCCATCATCAAACAGATCTTCAATAGATCATTGGAGCAGTGTAAAATCACATGCTGCATCAAATGCTCAATTATTATCCCTATCCTTAAGAAACCAAAAATCACAGGACTTAATGACTTAATGACCTGTCGCCCTGACATCTGTGGTCATGAAGTAATTTGAGAGACTGGTGTTGGCCCAACTGAGGGACATCACTGGACCCTTTCTAGATCCCCTTCAATTTGCTTATCGTGCAAACAGGTCTGTGGATGATGCAGTCAACATGGGATTGAATCATATCCTGCAACATCTGGACAGACCGGGAACATATGCAAGGATCCTTTTTGTGGACTTCAGTTCGGCTTTCAACACCATCATCCCAGCTATTCTCCGGACTAAGTTAGACCAACTCCCTGTTCCCATGTCTATCTGTCAGTGGATTATCAGCATTATGCCGGACAGTTAGCAGCTTGTGAGACAAGGAAATTCACTTCCAGCACCTGTACAATCAGCACTGGTGCCCCCCAGGGATGTGTGCTCTCCCCACTACTCTTCTCCCTCTACACCAATGACTGCACCACCAAGGACCCCTCTGTCAAGCTCCTGAAGTTTGCAAACGACACCACTGTCGTCTGCCTCATGCGAGTAGACGATGAGTCTGTATACAGAAATGAGGTTGAATGGTTGGCTCACTGGTGCAATCATAACAACCTGGAGCTGAACACGCTCAAAACGTTGGAGATGATTGTGGACTTAAGGAGGAACACCCCAACACTGACCCCCCTCACCATTTTAAACAACACTGTTGCGGCAGTGAAGTTATTCAGGTTCCTGGGCACTACCATCTCACAGGACCTGAAGCAGGACACACACATTGACTCCATTGTGAAAAAGGCCTATCAGAGGTTGTACTTCCTTCGCCAGCTGAGGAAGTTCTACCTGCTATAGGCGCTGTTGATACAGTTCTACTCAGCAGTCATTGAGTCTGTCCTCTGCACTTCAATAACTGTATGGTTTGGTGCAAAAATACAGTAACATACTGTATTTTTGTACTTTATATAACGGATTTGTTTTAGATTTGCACTATGTAAGTGTGTGTACGTATGAAGGTGTGTGTCTGTGTGTGTGCACGTATATGTTTAATTATAATTATTTTCTGTCTTGCTGCTGTTTTTGTATTGTTGTGCACTGGTATTCCTTGTATGTGTAAGCATACTTGGCAATAAAACTGATTCTGATTCTGAAGTGTACAGCAGAGCAAATTCCTACAAAAGACAGATTATAACACTGTAACAGAGTTTCACAGCAGAAGGGAAGGAGAACACCTCCAAAGTCCTTTTAGATTGCCTGTTCCATGCTTTTCTTAATCATCAACGAGCTCTCCTTTGTTACCATCTCCGACGCTTCGCCTGCAAAACATCATGCTCTGTCGTTGGTAATGTATCATTTTCTTATTCTGGTATATAATGTAATGTAATTTTGTTTTAGGTTGCACTATTCTAATACATGTTTTCTCTCTAAATCAAATCAAATACTTGTCCAGTAATTTACAACACAGTATTTTTTCCTTTTACCTTAAGCTCAGCTCCCAACATGTTACTCTGCACAGGCAGACTCCTCTCTTATAGGTTATATACACACGTCATTTTATTTTCTACCTAATGAATAAAACACTACTGGGTTAATATCATAACATATTACATTAACTACGACATTCATTGGTTAAATATGCAACATATTAAATAAAATACAGTTCAACAATGACAAACCAAGGTTTACAGCCAAACTCAGGCAGCTTCGTCAGGACAAAGAGGGTGCTTACCGAAGCTGGGATCAAATCTTGAATAATTAGGCCAAAAAAATACTGACAAAGGAAATCAGAGTGGCTAAAAGAAGCTATTCTGAGAAACTGAAAAACAAGTATTCATCTAACAACCCAGAATCAGTGTAGAGATGCCTGAAAGACATTACTAACTTCAAGACACCATCCCCCCAACTCTGTTACCCCTTTTCCACCAAGGCAGAGCTGGTGCTGGTTCGGAGCCAGAGCCTAGTTTCAAATCGGTTCTTTGTTTTTCGACCACCAAAGCACCAGCTCCGAACCAGTAAAAGTGGTTCTTAAGTAGCACCAAATCATTGCTGGTCTAGAAGTAAGAACCGCTTACGTCAGCGGCTGGGGGTGGGGTTACCGTGACCATCAAGACGAACAGAAACTTGTGACCGGCATTTTTGAATTAGCAGATAAACACGATGGACGCGATTAAACAAAAACAGTTGTGGTCAGAGGAGGAAACAAGCTGCTTTGTTGCACTCTGGTCCTCTGCAGAAGTCCAGGGTAAGTTAGACGGGCTTTGCGGATCTAAACCGGTTTTGCAGCAAATTCAGCGAGAGATGGCTGTAGCGGGTTCGACCGAACCTCCAACAGATAAGCAACAAACTAAAAAACTAAAGAAGGACTACAGGGACCAAAAAAAGGACCTCGGTCGAAGCGGCAATGGTCGCCTTCGTCGAAACCCACATTTCGACGTCCTCGACTCTGTTTTCGGCGATAGGCCGGCATGCCAGGTGACCGGGGCGCTGAACTCGGCAACAATAATGCTCGAGTCAATGGTGGATGATTCGCTACAGCAAAGTTGCACCGATCCTGGTAAGTTCTGTTTTTTAGATTATTTTACTTGTTCCGAGCATGTTTCTTAGCTGTTTAGTGAGGTTCTAATTTCTTACATCAGTGTTTGCAATGTGGCTATCTAGGATTGTATTATCTGTGATTTCATTGTATAAAGTAGCACAGAACAGTGTGTAACGTGTAATGGACAATATTTTTTAAAGCACTGTCTTGTTTTTTTTATAGAACTGTCTGCCATCACCGACCGTGATGATGACAACGCTGAGTTGCCGCCACCGCTGGGCTGCAGCTCTCCGTGCCGTCGTGTAGCAGCTCTGGAGAAGCATCTTCAGAACGGGGTAAGACTTGGTAGTGCAAATGGTCACATCATACACTATGCAAACATTGAGATGTGACTGTATATTACTATATATTATCAGGTACTGAAATGTTTATATTTTTTCTTCATTTAAAGGGTTAGTTAACCCAAAAATGAAAATTCTGTCAGTATTTACTCGCCCTCATGTTGTTCAACCCCGTAAGACCTTCGTTCATCTTTGGAACAGGAATTAAGATATTTTTGATGAAATCTGAGGGCTGGATCACTCCTCCACTAGTCCATAGGCTTCTTCAGGGATTGAAACTTGCCAGCCCCGAAAAGTTATTAACTTGCTATATACAATATAATGTTGATGCTTTTTTATGGACATGAGCAAAATCTGAAGTGATAGTGATGTAGTATGATGCTATACATATTTTTTATATAACTAATATAGCAGATGCATACCCGTAATTCCCTGCAGAAAACAATTATTTGCAATGCTATGACACATCATTGATGATCTGTCATCTGCTATTATTGCTGTACACAGGAAAAAGGAAGAGAGACAGTACCTCAGAACTGGTGCAATATTTGGAAAGGGCAGATGAGAGGTTCTTGCAGCACAGCAAAGAAATGGACGATGCCTTAGCGTCAGGACATGAGAGCGGACACACATTCTCTGCTTGGACTCATGGGGCGATGGTGGTCGTAATGGAGGCACAAGTGCAAAAATGATTGCAAATATACCACCACAGTATTTTTGGTTGCTGCTTTTTATGTAAATTTTTTTATTTAACTGCACTTTACATTTTCAAAGTTTGATAAAGATTTGTATTGGTTGTTTTTGTTTAAATACCCAGGTGAAAAAGACGTACAATTAAGTGTATTAAAAATGCATTACATTATATTTGTATCGTACTAAAAACATATTTAAGTACATTTTTAATACACTTAATTGTACGTCTTTTTCACCTGGGTAAACATGTTTATTAATACAAATGTCTGGTTCAGTTTCTTTAACACTTATCAAATATCGTATATGGTTTGTGGGTTTATTTTTTTATGTGATTTGGTGTATTTTCATAAATAATGTGTATATTAATCATGTTAATCAGGTGAAGCGATTAGCTGCATATAAAATTCTATAACATTTCAACATTAAATATGACTAAAATCAAAATGAAATTATTCACAAAATGCATAGTTTTAGAGATAATAGGGTTTATTCAATGGATGAGAATATAATACAATTTATGAAAGTGCAGATGTCCTCAAACACAAACGGCAGTGTTACAAAAATATGGCATTGGTGTATTCAAAGAATCACTCGTTCCCTCCGTTAAAATGCATCATTAATGCAGCTCTGATGTCAGCCCCTTCTGTGTTCGCACGCTCAGTTAATGTCTGAACAGGAGGCTCAATGTTTAGAGTCCTGTCTGGGTGCTCTTCAGTGAAATTATCACTATGTTCCTCACAAATGTTATGGAGCACACAGCAGGTCAGTGCAATCCTCTTGCTCAGCTCCAGCTTGCAGTCATTTCTTTTTAGGAGGCACCTCCATTGTCCTTTTAATCTCCCAAAAGACATCTCCACAACCGATCGTGCACTGCTCAGCCTGTAATTGTAGGTGTGCTGTTCAGGGGTCAGTCTGCCAGTGTCGGAAAAGGGCTTCATGAGCCAATTCTGCATGGGGTATGCCGGATCACCGATCAGGTAATGTCCAACATCACAGCCAGAGATGCTCACTTTGTTTTGCCCTAGTAATTCCCCGTCACTTAGGGCCTCCCACAAATGTGACTGTCGTAGCACTCGGGCGTCATGCACACTCCCTGGATAGCCAACACAAACATCCCAGAAAAAACCTTTGCCATCCACAACTGCTTGCAGAACAATAGAATGCCAGCCTTTATGACTGAAATAGTCTCGTGGATAGTCCTCTGGTGCAATTATTGGAATGTGGCTGCCATCAATTGCACCCACACACTGTGGAACTCTCCAACGATTATTAAAGAAAGTGGCCATTTCTAACAACTTTTCAGCATCAGGAAATCTTATGTGGATGGGAAGGAGCACCTTGATGACTGTGTTGCAGAATTCCTGAACACAAATAAATACAGTGCTGAGGCCTACCCCAAAAAGATGGCTGATTGTCCTGTATTCACCACCCGTGGCCAGTTTCCAGATGGCAATTGCCACACGCATTCGGATTGGGACACACAAACGGTAGTTTGTGTTCCTTCTCCCTATGGCATGCTTGACCTGACTGCAGTTGTACTCAAACGATTCTGAGGATACACGGAAATTCTGCATGAATTGTAAAGGGGTGAAATCCGGAACAATTGTGTCCCACCAGTGGCCAGATCGTGGGTATGCCCACATTACAGGTGGCCTCCGCCTTGCCTTCAGCTGCAAGATTGCCTGTAAAGATAAAAAATATATATATATGAAACTTATATATACAGTATATATATATATATATATATATATATATATATATATATATACACTGTATATATAAGTTTCATTTATGGGCAATAGGGTATAGGTATATTTTCTATCAAGTATACAGTACTATAAAAACAGTTGAGCTGCAGCAGTGAAGTGTTTATTAATTCATCTATAAGTACCACTTAAATGACAGGGCTACTTTATAAGGATTTTTTCAGTCTTTTTACGGTCATACATTGTCTTTTCAGACAACTTATTTTCATAGCCTTCTTGTCCAGTGAAAACCATGTATAAATCTAAATTTGGACATTTTTAATAGGCTACATATTACAGCTGCAGTAATACTAATAAAAAAAACATAATATAGCCTATAATAAAACAACACTGACAGTGGACACATTTTTCTGCAGATTATCTAGTTTTAGTTTTATTACTGTGAGTGGTTTTTGCGTTATAGCTCACATATACATATGAGTTTTCACAAAACAGCGTCGGAAAACTTATTCAACCAATGCTTAATACATTTTAATTTAACTGCAATGTGATCGATTATCAGCTAAATCGATGCTAGGAGGTTAGCAACATGCTGAGGCTAAAATATAAATCTCAGGCTAAAGTCGGCATCTTATTGTTAAAAATAAATGTTATGTACATACCGTTACTCTCGCTTGTAATCTCCGTCTGTACAAATAAAGGCGAGCCACGCGAACACGTTGGATCCGCCGTGTTTGGATGCCGATGTAGGTCCACAAAGCCATGAACATCAATAGCAAAGCAACGTCCGCCATTGTTTATTGGTGTGTTTGTGTTTGGCGCCACCGCGCTAACGTTGCTGGGAAAGATGAGAAGTATACAGTGACGTAAGTCCTGGCTCTGTGCTGGCTCTTTAGCCTGTGGAAAAGCAAACCGGTTCTTTGGAGGCTCATCAGTCGAACCAACTCCGAACCGGCACTAGCTCTAGCTCTGAACCAGCACCTGGTTCTTGTTGGTGGAAAAGGGGTATGTAAGGAATCAACAGCTGTTTGACGACCTGAATGTGTTTTACTGTAGATTTGAAAAGCCCAGTCTCATACCCCACACCCGCTCTGATCTTCACATCACACAAACACCAACACCTCCTGCAACCCCCTTCCTCCCCCTCCTGCTACTCAACCTGCACTTAAGACCTGTAAAGAGGATGTGTGCTGAGTTTTCCAGAAACAGAAGTAAAGAAAAGAAAATTGAAATTCATTTTCACTCACTTGTCTAAAATCTTGTGCTGATCAGATGGCCCCAATCCTCACACAGATCTTCAACAGATCACAGGAGCAGTGTGAAGTTTCCTACTGCTTCCAACTCTCCATTATCATCCCTGTCCCAAAGAAACCCAATATCAAAGGACTTAATTACTACAGACCTGTCGCTCTGATGTCAGTGGTCCTGAAGTAATTTGAGACTGTGGCAGGGCGGAGGGCGGGGCCGGGTCGTAATTCTACACACCCGGTCCCTTATCAGGCTAATCAAGCCTCCGAGAGGGATAAAGGCTGACTGCGGAGGATGGTGCGGGAGAGAGAGATAGTTTACGGACATGTCCGTCATGTGTGTGTGTTTGTCTTTTGTTTAAGTTAATCATTAAAATATTATCTATGTCATCAAGCCGGTTCTCGCCGCCTCTTTTCTGTTGAACTACGTTACACTGATGCCGAAACCCGGGAAGGAGGAGGGATATGTCGTAGTAGAGTTCTCGCCATTACCGTCCACCCCAACAGAGCAGCCGCGGCCATCTGCCGGGGGACGAGGAGCCCAGCCGCCTGTAAGTGGAGGAACGTCCGCCGACCGCGAGGGGAGAAGGGGCTCCTAACTGACCGCCTAGAGTGGTCAGGGCCACTGCCAGGGGTGGAGGTGTCCCCTACCAGCCGCTGAAATGTGGGTAGGGGCTCGCTGCCGACCGCCTGGAGTGGGAGAACCGCTGCCAGGGGTGGGGGAGACACCTTCTGTTCTCCAAGAACGCAGCGGGGCGTTGCATCTGCCAGGGGCTGGAGGACTGCGTCCGATCCGCCTGGAAAGGCATGGCTGTCGTCCGTTAGAGGGTGGAGGAGGGGCCGAGGAACATGCTACGGCGTATCGGAGAACTGGCGTGTAAGTGTTTTTTTTCAACTCTCTCCTCTCTGTCTCTTTCTCACTGCGTTGACCTTTTCCCTCTTGTTTAAATTTTACAGTGTTTTTTTTTTGGGGGTTACTACACTGTTACAGTTTCCCTCCTCTTGTCCCCTCCCTCATCCAGGTAGACGGGGATGACCTGCCGGCAGACGGGGCGTAAGGCACGCCCCTCCCCAGGGAAAGGGGGGGGGGGGGGTGTACATCATGCCGGGGGCTCCCCAGCCTGAGAGAATGAGGGAGGAATGTGGCAGGGCGGAGGGCAGGGCCGGGTCGTGATTATACACGCAGGGGATAAGGGCCGACTTATTTAAAATGTAATTGCATTTAATTTACCCTCTTCAGCCACAGAAACAATTACTTTGAAAATATACACATAATATAAAACAGCCAATAAAATGGATTTATATGATACCTGCAAAAATAATACTTTTTACAATATTAAAAGCTCAAGATTGCTGTGGAAATGGGTGAATGCCACCCAAAACCTTCTTTCTTTCATGGACTCGAGATGAATATATTATTTATAATAATATAAGCAATAAGCAATATAAGCAGTACACAAAATACATCTTTTATTAAAAGAACAAATATATCTTATTATTGTATACTTTTTTTTGCATACAGTATTTCAAGTGCTCACATTTTAATTAATCAATAGTAGCCTTTTGCTATCACTTTTTTTTATCATCTCTCTGGGTGCCGACATCACACCTGCGTCTCTGCAAAAAAAAAATTACATTGCACATTTCAAATCCGTTAAGATGTACAACGGACAAAGCATTGCTCAAAGGAAGAAATTTCCTTGGTTAGAGATCATGAACGGTTTGCTGGGACATGGTCTCGCTGTTAGTGGAGAGGCCATTCATGACCCCATGGCAGTTAATGTTGTCAACGGTAACTTATCTTGCTAGCTAGCTAATGTTTACATACAACATAACCTTGATATTCTAGATAATTAGATAACATGTGTATTTGGGTTGGCTTGTGAAATGGGTGGGGTTTGTGATGTTTGCACCAGAGCGGCATATTAAGGGCAGATATTATCACTTGTATGCAGTTAAAAAAACAAATGAATACAAAATGATTAATGTAAAAGATTATGTTGATGTTACACCACTAAACATAAGTTGTAAATCCAAGATACAAACTTGTTTAAATGTTAATTCTTTATGAGCTTTTTATGAATATTTAAAATGATACATTTCAGTGAATACAGAATATTTTGTAATATAAAATATTACTTTTAATAAAATAAAATAAATTACATGCAAGTTTGTTGTTTATTAATATTGCATAAATTTAGTTAAATTGGGGGATTGCACATCTCTAACACAAATTGTGTAATTATAACACATTAATGTGTTAAAAATCTTAACACAGTCTCAGTGTTAAGAGGTATAACACACTGCTCGAGTAAAAAATAACACAAAATGTGTTGTCCTTAAATAGACACATGGATGAGCTAAGAAATAACATAGGTTGCATTGTTTTTAACACATTTGTTTTAAGTGTGCGTGTGGGGATGGGGGCGTGGTTGTGTGTCTGTCTGCGGGAGAGCTCTAAGGCTCATCACCTGGGCTATCATTATCTCTAACACCTGTCTCTTGCTATATTGATGATGGAGGGAGACCTGAAAGGCCGACGGAGCAGAGAGAGAGAGAGACAACAGAGAGACTTGGCTGTGTGTGTCCGCTACTGTTAACGTGTACTCATTGACATTGTTTGTGTATATAGTTGGCCACTAAGAGCCCTTTTGTTTATGTATTTGGATGACGCTGAAGGAGTAATAAAAATACTCACATTGACTGTTCCGCTGCCTCCTGACTCCTCCATTTGCCCTGAAGATACAAACATTGTTACAGTGGTGCCGAAACCCAGAATTGGAGGACAACATCGTAATAGAAGCTTCACCACTGGGCGAAGTAACCAATTCCCTCAGCAGCATCCAACAGAATCAACATCAAGCCCTCATGGATTTACCTCTGGAGCAGGAAAAGCATATCCAACTCATGCTCCAGGCCCAATCGGAGGATTGGCAGATGTTCCGGAGCCTGATCGACAGAGAAGGGGCTATAGCTGTGACCCGGAGCCCACAACCCCTGTTACCCTTATCTAGATGGGGCCAAGCGATGATCCCAAGGCCAACCTCGACTTGTTCGAAAAAAGACTACTGATGTCTGGAAATGGCCACCTGACCAGTGGGCGGCCCATCTGTTACCTTTGCTCTCCGTGGAAGTGCAGCTAGCGGCCCAGCAACCTTTCATGCCACCAGCCTCCTCAACTACAGAGACTTGAAGAAGGCCATCATGCTGTAGGTTGGCTGTAGTCCTGAGCAGAGCCTCCAACGCTTCAGGACCCTGAAATCTGAGAAGCTGGCTGCCTGTGTGCTTTCACGCAACAGCTCAAGGATGCCTGTCGAAAATGGCTGCTGTCTGAGGAACCCACGTCGCTGTGGACATCATTGACCTGGTGACACTGGAGCTGCTAATCTCCCAACTCTCTCTGGGGATGGACGAGTGGGTCCAGTGCCACCGCCCGTTGTCACTTGAAGAGGCCATCCAGCTGGCAGAAGACTACATGACGGCGTTTCCCGGAGGCAACGATCCAGAGGCTCTTTCTTCACTCGCTTCTCTCTCTCTCCTATCTCACCAACTACATCTGCTCCTGTTCAAGATGATGCAAGAGAGAAAATTCCCATCCGCAGGGAGTTCCTTGAGGGGATTTCCCTCTAGAGCAGTCACGTGACGAGTCCCTCAAACACGTTTGACCAAGTGACAGTCATCGATGGTCAACAGCTCCAGCCTAACTTCGCACTCACATACCCATATTTTTCAATTATTAAAGATCGGTTGTATTGAGAGACACAGGACACTCAAACAAAAGAAAATTCAACCCAGTTATTAGTACAAAGAGCAGTCGGGAAACCCTCTTTCACGCTGCTCACTGTAATTCAATGGCTGGCCATTTAGGTCACGAAAAAACGCTTAACCGTATAATAGCCCATTTTTTTTGGCTGGGCATTCACGGGGACGTTTGTAAATGGTGTGTGGCATGCCGTGAATGTCAATTGGTAAATTCTTGCCACCTCAAAAGCCATTGTGCCCTCTAACACTAATTGAGGTACCACTTAAATCAAAAGATTTGGAATGGCCTCGTTGGGCCATTAGAGCGGACTGCACATGGGCATCGCTTTGTATTAGTTCTGGTGGACTATGCAACACGATATCTGGAAGCAGTGCCCCTGCGCAACATCTCAGCACGTAGTGTTGTGGAGGCACATTTCAGAATGATCTCCCGAGTGGGGATTCCAAAAGAAATCCTCAATGATCAAGCACTGCATTAGTCATAAATACTACGCAAACTGGACGAATTAAGTATTAAATCGATTCACACCAGTGTTTACCACCCACAAACAGATGGATTGGTGAAATTATTTAATAAAACCTTAAAAAATATGATTTGTAAGTTCGTACACAATGATGCTAGAAATTGGGATAAGTGGCTCAATACCTGTTATTTGCAGTGCGAGGAGTCCCACAAACCTCCACAGGGTTTTACCCATTCGAGCTGCTGTATGGGCAGTGACCACACTGTGTGCTCTATATTATGTGGGAGGAGGGACCTTCAAACAGTAAAAATTAAATACAGTACATTCTAGATCTTAGAGCAAAACTCAGTTTGGCGAGTTGGAGATCTCGATTATGAGGTTAGGTGAACAGATGGGGCGGGGCACATTAAATTTACCACCTCAACCTCCTATAATCGTGTAGCAAGGCGGTCCCTGTGGCCTTGGCAAGTCTAGTCTCCAAAAGGGTGGAGCTCGTGTTGGAGGTGACGTTCAAACCTAATTCATTCACCCCAGTCCCATGTGGAGACCACCTCTCACTTTTGCAGCTCACAGCTATGGCTGATTTGCAAGCAGGATTTGTGGACGTGTTCTCGCCTCTCCCCTATCGTATGAAACTCACAAAACACCTTATCGAGATCACCCTGGGGGTGGTGGTTCATAGCCGCCCCTATCGCCTTCCTGAACACTTGAAAAGGGTCAATGTTCGAGATGCACATAATAGAATCGCACAGCAGTGTCCAATTTTGACACATACCCAATGCTCCGGATTGATGAATTGGTCGATCGGTTGGGCGCGGCTCAATTTTATTAGATACTGGACTTAATAAAGGGTTATTAGCAGATCACTTTAACTCCAATCTCCCAAAAAAAGACTGCTTTTTCCACACCATTGGCTAACACCAATTTGTGACTTTTCTGTTCAGTTTATTCAGGGCCCCGGCCACGTTTCAGCGTCTCATGGACAAAATTCTCAGACCACATTTGGCATATGCCGCCACGTATTTAGATTATATTATCATTTATAGTAATGACTGGTGGCGGCACATGCAGCATCTGAAAGCTGTTCTGAGGTTGCTGCGATGAGCGAGACTCCCAGCCAACCCAAAGAAGTGTGCAATTGGGCAGATGGAAGTTTGGTATCTGGGGTTCCACTTGAGTCACGGACAGGTGCGGCCCCAAAGTACAGTACCATCGAGAAGGAGTGTCTTGAGATCAAGTGGGCGGTCCTCACCATCCGCTACTACCTGCTGGGATGGGCTTTCACCCTCTGTTCAGTTCACGCCGCACTCCAATGGCTCCACCGCACGAAAGATCACCCGTTGATGAATTCGAGATGATCCACATACTGGAGGCGCAGATGGTTGTGGCTGACTTTCTCTCCAGAAATTGGCAGGCCAGATGTTGCCCATGTTGGGCGGTGGGGTTATGTGGGGATGGGGACATGAACTCAAAGAACTCAAGCAAACAAACAATGGTGAGCCTTTCTCACCCTCTACTGCCATACCCTGTTTCTTGATTGGAACATACTCAGGGTGGTATGGCTGAAACAAGAGTTGCAGTGAACAGAGGGCTACTTAAAGACAGACCACTGTGTGTGGCTCACTCCTTATTTACAGACGCCTTGTGCTGCATCTTCAAAAAAACAATCAAAAACAAAAAAGGTAGGAATAACAGGCCCTATGAACCGTTGTCATTTATTAAGTGCCTCCTCTCTCCTCATTCAATATAAAATATGGATCACCCAACCAAATTCCAAAGATGACTGAATAAAAATCACACCTGTGGAAGGGGAAGTGTACTAGTTAAAACAATCCAGGAGAAGCAAAAGCTTACAGCACCTGAAAATTCCCAGACAGTCTCCCACAGAAGTACTAATCAGGCCCAACCCTGCTTAGCTTAGTACTGTAAGCTGTTTGTGAATGAAAGATATACATTCTCCTAGAAAATAAGTTTTAGCAAAGAAAAGAAGAACACCTTTCTCACTGAAACCCACTGAGAATGTATACATTGCTAAAACAAATGATCCTTCAATTGAATGGAAAAAAAATATGAGTCTGCAGATTAAAATTGGGGACAATGTTTTGTTATTTATAAGGTATAAACACTGTCATCTATTTAATGTTAACGTATTGTTGTGGCTATGATAGGAGTATTATAAAACACATTTAGATGGGCCAGTGGTGGCTCAGCAGTTAAGGCTCTGGGCTACTGACTGAAAAGTTGGGGGTTCAAGCCCCAGCACTGCCAAATAACACTGTTGGGCCCTTGAGCAAGGCTCTTGACCCTATCTGCTCCAGGGGTGCTGTTTCATGGCTGACCCTGTGCTCTGACCCCAGCTTAGTTGGGATATGTGAAAACAACTGCATTTCATTGGCTCTGCACAATGACAATAAAGTTTAATCTTAATCTTAGTTGAAGTTTATGGCTTGACTGTCAGTCTGAACAACCCTTATACTATAAACCATTCAAACAGTAATGTCATGTAACTTTGATTCATGTGTTTCATTTTATATTAATCATATTCATAAATGATTATAAACATTAAGCACTATAATATTTATGATATAATTTCAAGTTGAAAAGAATCAATTCTTTTGAGGTTCCTGGACTGGAGATTGTAAGTGAGTCTTAAAAATGTGTTTTTAACTACATTCCAAACTTAATTTTATATCGCTTTCTATCCAAGTGAAGTCCCATTATGTCTCTCTCTTGTCCAGATGCGTTCAGTAGGTGGCGATAATAAGCAATTGTAGTTTGCGAATCGCCATTAGACAAGAAGAAGAAGATTATCCTCGTTGAATGAAAATAAACGTGCTACTTTCATCTGTTTTATTTATTCAGTGATTTCACAAGTTTTATTTCCAGTGTTTATTTTCGGCGGGAGAATTGCGAGTTGTCTGTAACGCAGTAACACAAGTGAAATCTGTGTGACACTGTTGTAAAGATGTTTATTAAAGAGGAGAGTGAAGATATGGCTCATCCAGAAGCATGCAGAATTAAAACCGAACACACTGACGAACAAACAGGTTGGTGTTCATTCTTTACATTAAGACAGTTTTCACATTTCATGACTATAGTTATTAAACCTGAGACTCTGGCAAATAGGGCTGGGCGATATGGACCAAAAATCATATCTTGGTACCGTATTTTTAGGCTGAATGGCGATACAGTTGAAGTCAGAAGTATTCATAAACCTTAGCTAAATAAGTCCTGACATTTAAGCATAGAAAACATTCTTAAGTCAGTTAGGACCACTACTTTATTTTAAGAATGTGAAAATGAGAATGAATTATTTCAGCTTTTATTTCCTTCATCTCATTCAGAAGTTTACATACAGTTTGTTAAGTCAAGTCATTTTTATTTGTATAGCGCCTTTCACAACACACACCGTTTCAAAGCAGCTTTACAGAAGATAAAACTGTAATATCTATAATATCTTTGTCATCATTGTTTAGTTTGTTAAAAATACGATTGTTAATCGTGTTTAAAAATAAGTAATTAAATAATATTTGTATTAATAACCCCAGTGAGCAAGCCGAAGGCGACTGTGGCAAGGAACACAAAACTCCATAAGATGTAGATTAATGGAGAAAAATAACCTTGGGAGAAACCAGACTCACTGTGGGGGCCAGTTCCCCTCTGACTAAACATCATGAATATAATGTAAATATTACTTATGTATAGTTAAAGTCATGGTTTAAAATTATTAAACTAAGTAAGTGTTAAGGGTCAGTGTTTAAACAAAGATTTGGTATGAACTGGAAGATTAATGACCAATGTCTTTGAAGTCCATCCTGGATTAACTGCAGAAGTTCACATAGATGCAATTGTCCTTGTTAATTGTCTGATGAAGGCTTTTGTTGGCAATTAATTGATAGTCTATGTATTCCATTTAAAGAATGTAGTCCATCATTAAACCGAGGTGATGCAGGCAGAGATCAGTGAGGTGCATCCCAGTTCAACCTGGCCGATACATTCGGTGAGGTCTATCCTAAAACCAAGGTTCAGGCAATGGCGTATGAAGTATCCAATGTCTTATGGTTGGAGTTGGCATCAGTTCATCCTCTGTTGAGCCCTGGCATGTGTCGTAATTTAGCAATATTTCTTAGGTGGAAGAATGCTGTTCTACAAACATTGGCAAATTTGATTTTCAAAGGACAGCTAATTGTTTAAAATCACCATAATAGACTGAAGTGATGTTTGGCTGGCACCGGCTGTCTTTAGTTGTCATCATACAGCAACACGTAGCTGTGGAGTCCAACACATAGCAGGAATGGAGATGGATCCAGCCGGTTCTGGTGACCTCAGGATAAGAGTCCCGAGGTTGGGACAGGGAAACAAATCAAATAATATTAGCATAGATGCCATTCAGTTTATTGTAGAGTTATAAATCATGATCAATGTTTCTGGTTCCGGCAGACTAAACTAAAGCAGCCAAATTGTGTGTTGAAGGATAAATTAGGTGTATGCCTGGCTAAATAGATGAGTCTTTAGTCTAGACTTAAACTGAGGGAGTGTGTCTGCATCTCGAACAGTGTTTGGGAGACTATTCCTTGGTTTGGAGCCAAATTTGAAAAGGATCTACCTCCTTTAGTGGATTCTGATATTCTAGGAACTATTAACAGGCCAGAAGTTGTGGTCGTAATGAACGTGTTGGAATATAGCGTGGTAGAAGGTCTCTTAAGTACTGCGGAGCTAGACCATTCAAAGCTTTGTACGTATTTAACAGAATTTTACAATCAATATGAAATTTAACAGGTAGCCAATGTAACGATGATAAAATGGGGCTGATATGATCATATTTCTTGGTTCTCGTCAGCACTCTGGCTGCTGCATTTTGAACCAATTGAAGTTTATTTATTGTTCTTGCTGGACATCCTCCCAGTAATGCATTACAATAATCTAGTCTTGAGGTCATGAACGCATGAATTCGCTTTTCGGCATCAGCAACAGAGAGCATGCCAGGCTCTACGCTAACTTTTCTCCCAAGGAGTACATGCGCTCCTAAATGAAAACATTTAGGAGCACACAAAGAAATTTAGGAGCACTGTGAAAAATTTAATACAGAGTTTATTAACAAACAATTTATTACTAGGGATGCACCGAAATTTCGGCCACCGAAAATGGCATTTTTAGTTTTGGCCAAAAGAGAAAAAAGGCCGAAAATATGAGCCGATATATATGCCTCCCTGCCCCTCAGTTCTCAGGTTTCACTCTCGATCTATCTAATCATAATCATGGCGCTGCCAAGCAAAGGCCGATGTCAGCTGTGTGGAAATATTATATAATACTAATAAGCAGTACCGTCACAACCTATACGCATACTACGTTGTCTGCATAGAGCAGCAACTCCCTAGGGCGGCACCATCATTAACTAGGAGGGCACCAGATCCAAGTCCACCGGGTGCCCTTCCTCGCACGTTATACGTTATTTAAGGATCCGAAAGCAGTTGCGGAACACAGTCGATCGCTTCGCTCATATCACGCGAACACGACAATCCTCTTGACTACTGGTACATGAACAAAGATCGCTTTCCATTGCTAGCGCAGATTGCACACAGGTATTTATCTGCCCCAAGCACCAGCACAGAGAGAGAGAGACTATTCAGTGCAGAATCTCATGTTCTTGAGTTGCCAGAAAGCTGAGCAACTTTTGTTCTTGAAGAGAAACCGGACACTTAAATAGAAAGCATTCCAATTTGCTGTGTATAGCAATTACATTAAAATTTGTTTATCCCTGCAAAACTTTATTCTTCACTTGAGGTTACATCTGTTGTTTACAGTTTGAGGTTGGTTTTAATTCTATTTCTGCTGTTTTGCACAATAATTTTATATTAAAGTGGAAATATGTTTACATAAACAGAATAGAGGCACTCTGCCGTTCTGTGTTTTGCCTGTTATTTTCATTAAAATGACTGTGTAGCATATTTAAACTTTTTTATTTGCAAGATACTATACTAGAGCTGCTAAGTTCATTACTTGACTGCTGTTTTGCATATCATTAGAGTTTTTTGAATGTTACATTTATTGGATAATTGGTAAAAAAAACTCAAATCTGTTAAATTTGATTGTTAAAGAACTGAATAAAGAATAATATATTTAATATTGTTATAATATATTTTCTGTCCAATTTTGATGCGTTACTTTCAATAAAAGTGTGATAATTTTATTGGTTTGTAGTTTTTCAATTCAGATTTATTAAATTTATGAAATTAATTAAAAGGTATAATATTAATACAATTATATATAAAAAAAAAATATTTTAAAATGTGTATAAAAAAAAAAAAAAAAAAGAAAAAGTATTTTTCGGTTTTCGGCCAAGTGCATCCTGAATTTTCGGTTTCAGCCCAGAATTTTCATTTCGGTGCATCACTATTTATTACATACATATTTATACTGCGTGTATGAGTGTGTGTGCGTGTACTAAGGGATACACATCTGTGGAAAAGCACAAACCACCCAAATCACACGTTGACCCATGCCTACTAGAATCAAAGTATATCAGATGTCCAGCTGCTTTTGTATGTTGACTGTCTGGCATACTTAGAGGTCAGATATGAGCGTGAAGCAATCGTCTGTGTTCTGCAACTGCTTTCAGGTCCTTGAATAACGTATAGTGAGCGAGTAAGGGCAGCCGGTGGACTTTCTGGTGCCATCCTAGGGTAAGATGGTGCCCCCCTAGGGTGTTGGTGCCCTACGTAAACTGCGTAGTATGCGTATATGTAGCGGTGGTACTGATAATAGAACATGCCACCATATCAAAGAAAAATAAATGACACTTTGCAAAACGGCAGCATCCCACAAATTGAAATAAATGTAAAAAAAGGATGCTATTTCACATGTGCATTTAAAGTATAACTTTTTAACGTATATAAACAAAATGCATATAAATGTAACAATTCAAAACTAATACAATCTGAACAACATAATAAATTGGCTCTGCCCTCCCTCATGCATCTTTGGTTCATTGGTTTTCACTGCTTGTGTGATTGACAGGAACAACAGGTGAGGCTGTAAATCTGAGCAGACAGTAACAAAGATCGCTTTCCATTGCTAGCGCAGATTGCACGCAGGTATTTATCTGCTGAGTGTAAAAGCAGAATAAAAGCACTGTAAGTGAAATGCAGCTGCGATCAGATAATAAGAGCAAGTCATTTGTAACTCTGATAAGTGCAGTCTCTGTACTGTGTTGAGGTCTAAATCTTACTGAAATTGTTCATATATACTATTTCTCTGTAGAAATGAACATATTTGGGAGGATGCTACATTTTCTAGTATTTTTTACATAAATGGAAGATTTGAAATTTGTATATAATTAGCCAGTTCTCCAGGATCAAGTTGTGGCTTCTTAATAAGTGGTTTGATAACTGCCATTTTAAAGTTTCTTGGTACGTGTCATAAGGATAGCGAGGAGTTAATTAATAATATTAAGAAGAGGTTCTGAGTTTACAGGGAATACATCTTTTAAGGTCTTTGTTGGTATTGGATCTAACAAATATGTTGTGGCTTTTGATGTTTTGATAAGTTTTGATTTTCTCTTCATGACCTAAAGATTGAAGTTGCACATGAGCAAAATTATGAGACACTGTTTTCTGAGGTGCTATGACAGATGATTTCTTGATTTCAATTTTATTTCTGATTAAATCAGTAAAGAAATGAATGAAGTCATTACTGTTGTGCTGTGACGTGATATCTGGTTCTGTTGAGGTTTTATCGCTAACCAATTTAGCCACAGTAATGAATAAACACTTGGGATTGTTGTGGTTATTTTCTGTGAGTTTACTAAAATATGCTGACCTGGCAGCTTTTAGTTCCTGTCTGTAGCTACAGAAACTATCCTTCCATGCACTTCGAAATACCACAAATTTTGTATTCTTCCACTTGTGCTCTATTTTCCGAATGTGATCATTGTACCATGGTGCAGGGCGTTTTTCTTAAATTTTCTTTAATCAAAGGGAGGCTACACTATCAAGAGTGCTAGGGATGACTGTATTTATATTTTCTGTTATTCCATCAAGTTCTTCTAGGCTTTGGGATTTATTGAGTGTATGATATAGATCTGGAAGATTATTAGTGAAGTTATCTTTAGTGGTCGAAAGAATAGTTCTACCTGAACGATAGAGTGGAATAGATTGAGTAACATTAGCTGATTGCAGCATGCAAGAGACGAGGTAATGATCTGAGATGTCATCGCTCTGCTGCAGAACATCAACTCCATATGACAGAATTAAATCTAGCGTATGATTATGGCGATGAGTTGGTCTTGTTACATTTAGTCTGACTTCAGAGAGTTGAGAATTCCTAATTCACCAAGGAAATCAGAATAAGACCCAGGTGATCTATATACTTTAGCAAGGGTAAAAGATGACAAGCCAGGTACTTTAAAGGTTCACAGTGTAACAGTTTACAGTAACATACAGCGTCATAACTTTTTTGTGATTGATCAATTACATCTGTCTAATATCAATGAAAAATAAAGTGCTCGTAGTATTCCTAAAGAACACAAATAAATGTAAACAATTAAATAAAAACAGATGTTTTCAGATCCTTTTAACTTGGGTTTCACAGGATTTTCACATTTGTTTTTGTATTATGTCAGTCTTTATTTTTTAATGTCAAGTTTTTTCTGGAGGAAGAGAAGCTGGTCAACACGCTCACTTTCTGGGAGTGGCAAAGGTTTTTCTTCTCTAAACCTCTTAATCACTGCTGCAGCAGCATCATGTGCAGATTTTGGTGACACGTAGTCTTTAGAAGTGGCAAATAATGTTCCAAGCAAGTCAGCCAATGCACATGATCTCCTTGGTCTCTTCATGGGTAGCAGGGAGGTGGAGGCAGGGCCATCCTCATAGTTAGGTAGGTGATCATCCAGTCTCCTGGCCAGTCTCCTCTACCGGACAGTATGCCTCCTTGCTGCTGAAAAACATCTAAGCATCAAATCAAATATTTTTTTGCTACAGTAAATTGGCATTAACTATCACAACAAATTCATCCTATTGCATATTTAAATTTTTTAAATAATTATCCAAGTACAACTATTAAAACTAAATTAACATCAATGAAAATTTGTATTTATTTATTTTTATTTGTATTAACTGATACACTAAAAACTTAGCCTAATTTATTAATGTATTTATTTATTTACATTCTATTGCTTCTTTATGGCAGCCACATCAGAAACGTTTGTACATTTGAAAGTTAAATACTTCCATCTGGTGCACTTTGAGAGCAAAATTAAGAGGCTAATGTTGTGCTCTTGTAAACAGTTTTGTGCTCTTAAAGCTGCAGTAGGCAACTTTTAAATAAATTGAATTGTGAGAAACGGCGAGAAAAAAAATCGTCATTCGCTAGTAAATGTTTGTTTTTACTCGCCAGACATTTGACGACATGTAAGCACAATGTAACTAAAAAATATATTAAGCAAACTGAGAAAGGGGGCCTCTTCATATCTATTCACACAATGTAGTATATTGCAATTTCTTTTTTAGATTTTGCTTTATAATTTTTATCATATTTTAGCTTTTTAAAATGATACAAGCTGTTGTCACTGTTTGAAATTTCTTATACATTTTTAACAAAACAATTCACAAGGTAGAACCTAATAATGAAAATTAGGGGTCACGGTTGTGAAATTTGCCTGACAATTAATTGTCAAACAAATACTTGTGATTATGACAATTAATTGTCAAACAAATAATTGTGATTATGACGATTAATTGTCAAACAAATAATTGCGATTATGATGATTAATTGTCTGTTTTAGGTGTTTCACGAATATGACAATTAATTACAATACAAACTCACTATGTGTGCTTCATGCACACAACAAAGTCATTTATAAAAATGTAGATAGGGTTATAAAATAAAACAAGGGTATGATTTCCTTTTCAGGCTTCAAAAACATGAATGGCAATCAAATATAAAATATCAAATTTAAAATAATATTTTAATTATCAAAATATGTATAAATAACTAAAATATCTCTCTTATTTGTCCGATTTACTTTTGATCCATTGGACTTTTTCAATGTTTTGTTTTCTTTTATAGAGTGGTGGTGGTGTAGTGGGCAAAAGCACATAACTGTTAATCAGAAGGTCGCTGGTTCGATCTCCACAACTACCACCATTGTGTCCTTGAGCAAAGCACTTAACTCCAGTTATCACATTTGCACATTGCACATTTTTTTGAATTTCCAAATGAAGAAAACAAAATACGAAACAGTCTAAACAGTCTTTAAAAAAAACTGCGTTGGAGCCCAGTGTCTGAGGGATCTTCTATGAAAATATTATAATATTTTATAGAGTTTATCAATTGAGTCCAGTTGGATATGAATGTAATAAGATGATCTGTTCATAATGACAGTGTGTGTGTGTGTGTGTGTGTGTGCGTGTGTGTGTGTGTGTGTGTGTGTGTGTGTGTATATATATAAACATAAAAAATATTTTCATATTTCTTTACATACAGATATCCAAGTATGGAGGCATAGAAGCCCTTGTGACTGAGGAATGATACTGTATGGGGGTTCAGGGGTATCTCCAGAGAGAAACTTTTGAAAATGTAAAAGTCTGAATGGACCATTTTTCTATTTTCATTAAATTGAGAAAGACTAGGCTACAAACTAGTAATTGTTTTGTCTTCATCCTTGTCAGAGACGATGAAATCTGAATAATTTTCAATTAACAAAATAATTAACAAAATTAGAACAGAAATCTATTTGTTTATTATAAAAGGCTTTGAACATGCTGATTAATAAAACTACATTTAGAAAGAAACAACTTTATGGTCTAATGGGGCTCTGGAAACGCGCACCTCATGTTTACTTACATGTGGGGAAAAGAAGATGTGGGTGTAGCCCGGGACAGGGCATCAGTGAAGTGTGTTTCAGTGCTAGAGAAAAATATTGTCGCTCTGCTCACTAGAGATGATGAGAGGGCGTAACCGTCGTCATGATGTCTTGCAGTCAAGATGGAATCAATCTGGGATCCGGAACACGGTGACCTACGTAGCAGGGGCAATAGCAACTTCATACAGTCTGAGGCTGTGTTTCCACTGATGCAGAAGAAATCCGCACAAAGCTTCTCCAAACGCTAGGGAACCGATTGCCCCGTGCTGCTGTCGATTTTACAATCCACCTCGCAAGCTTGACGCTCGGCTTCCATTGAAAGCGCTCGCTCGCATTCGCTCACCATGCACCAGTGTTTTTAGCAACACGCATGGTCTAGATGTAGAACACAGGCTAAATATCGAAAATTACTCAAAAGCTTGGTATCATGGAGTTTTTTTATTGCGATAAATATTGATATCTTTTATCGCCCAGCCCTAACTTGGGTCAGATGTTTTGGGTAGCCTTCCACAAGTTTCTCACAATAGGTTGCTGGAATTTTGGCCCATTTCCCTCCAGACAGAACTGGTATAACTGAGTCAGGTTTGTAGGCGTCCTTGCTCGCACATGCTTTTTTAGTTCTGCCCACAAATATTCTATCAGACTGAGGTCAGGGCTTTGTGATTTTCCAATACCTTGACTTTTTTGTCCTTAAGCCATTTTGCCACAACTTTGGAGGTATGCTTGTGGTCATTGTCTATTTGGAAGACCCATTTGCAACAGATATATAACTTCCTGGCTGATGTCTTGTGATGGTGCTTCAATATATCCGCATAATTTACCTTTTTCATGATGCCATCTATTTTGTGAAGTGCACCAGTTCCTCCTGCAGCAAAGCACCCCACTCTTCATGGTTGGGATGGTGTTCTTTGGCTTGCAAGCCTCACCTTTTTATTCCAAACATAACGATGGTCATTATGGCCAGCCAGTTAAAAAAAAATGTCCTTAGACCAGAGGAAATTTCTCCAAAAAGTAAGATCTTTGTCCCCATGTGGACTTGCAAACTGTAGACTGGCTTTTATATGGCAGTTTTGGTTATGTCCATACAGTTGACAATTATTTTTTAATAATTCCCAAGAGCTGTTTAATGGAGCATTAATGAAGATTTCTTTCAACATAGCATTTCTAAACATAATAGTATATTTAGGCAACTTAGAGTGTTTATAATACAAATAGAAACAAAATTATAACCAAGAATAAAAAAATCTACTGGTCAAAATGATTATCCCTCTGATGTTAATAGTAAATAGTGTATCCCTTTTGCTTGATAGCAGCCTTTAGTCATTTGTTGTAGTTCTCAACAAGTTTTAGGCATTTCTCCTATGGATTCGCACCCCATTCCTCATCAAATCTCTCAAGCTCCTCCAGATTTGTTGGTCTCCTGGCATGGACTCTAGTCTTCAGTGTGGCCCACAGATTTTCTTTGGGATTCAAGTCTGGGCTTCATGCAGGCCAGTCAAGGACCTTCACTTTGCTCATTTGGAGGTAGTTCTTCACCAGAAGTGAGGTATGTTTTGGGTCAATATCATGCTGGAAGACGAAATGTCGACCCAAACCAAGTTTACAATTGCCTGAGTTTGTCTTTCAAAATCTTTTCGTAATCTTCCTTTTTCATGATTCCTTCGACCCTGATGAGATTCCCATTCCAGACGCACTGAAACATCCCCACAGCATTATACTCCCACAGCCATTTTTCACTGTGGGAACGGTGTTCTTTGGGTTGAGCGGTTCTTCTTTCTCCAAACATTGGCAACATCTCTTTGGACAAATAGCTCTAGTTTTGTCTCATCTGACCAAAGGACACATTTTCAGTATGCATAATGTTTCTCTGTTGTCCTTGGCAAACTTCAGTCTAGCTTGGAGGTGTCTCTCTTTCTTGGTCTGCAACCTCGCAGTCCATTCCTGTGCAGGGCTCTTCGTTGAGACATCAATCCCAAACTTGGCTAAATAATTCACTATTTTCTTGGCAGTTGTTCTTGGTTCTTTAGAAACCTCTCTTTCCAAGGTTTTTGAAATCTTTCACTTCCTGCCTCTGCCAGTCTTGTTCTCCACTCCAATTTATCACAAGGTCCTGCTGTTGTTCTGGGATTGATTTGCACTTTTCGCACCAAACTAGGTTTTTCTCTAGGAGACAAAATGCGTCTCCTTCCTGAGCGGTATGATGGCTGTCCCATTATGTTTATACTTGCATATTATTGTTTATACAGATGAATGTGGTACCTTCAGGTGTATGGAAATTGCTCAAGGATGGTTTTTGGCTGATTTATTTTAATTTTCCCATGATGTCAATTCAGTACACCTCCTATCAGAAGATAATTGTCTGAAGGCTTGACATCATTTTATGGAATTTGTCAACTTGGTGTATGTAAACTTCTGACCCACTGGAACTGTGATATAGTCAATTAAAAGTGAAACAATTGTTGGAAAAATTACTTGTTTCATGCACCAAGTAAACCACATGCCAAAGCTATAGTTTGCCAATATGAAATCTGTGGAGTGGTAAAATTTTTTTTTTTACTTTTAATGACTTACCTAAATGTAAACTAGGGCTGCAAATAACGATTATTTTGATAATCGGTTAATCTAATGATTATTCTGCGATTTATTGTAATGATTAATCATTTGCTCTTAACCGATGTATCAAGGTAAGAGATGAGCAAGGAGGAGACTGGAACCGGCTGACCAGTCAACTTAAAGTGTAATGAGAAACAAAACCCAAAACAACATACAAAAAACACGAACACAGACACACAAAAAGCGTCTGCGTGCGTCTCTCTCTCTCGAACTGGCACGTCCGGCTTGTCTTCATCCCCCTCTTTAGCTCAATTCTGGGCCGGCCGTGTGTCCTCACAGCAGCTCACTCCTCCCCCATCGGATGGCAGTAAGTCCTCCAAACCCTTGTTAAAGGCAGCAGTTCATACAGCTCTCGACCGCCTCTGTCCCTAGGTAAATGGCTGCGGCTGCTGCTCTGGTGGACGGCAGTGACGAGGACTCTGCGACAGTGCATCCCTACTTTCTGGGTTTCGGCACCAATGTAAAATGGTAATGGATGGGCAAGGAGGAGGCAGGAACCTGCTGACCAGTCAATGTGTGTAATGAGACAAGAGTAATGAGAAACTCTACCCAAAACAATATAAAACTAACATGAACACTGATACACACAAAGGACAAAATCCTCTTAAAAATTACTCTAAATGACATTCGCTGAATTAAAGGGAAAAAAAAACTTTTTTATTAAGTATAATTCAGTAAAGAAATTCACATAAAAAAAAATCGAATTGTTATCAAGTGTTTTTCGCTGGTTTTGAAATTAAAATTGTAGAAAAATCCTCAAACAAGATATGTGTATTTTTTCACTTGGTTATACTTCTGCGAGTGCAGTAAAGACAAAATATATTTATTTTCAAGATCTATTCTCTAGAAGTAAGTCTAAATATCTTATACGCTGCTTCTCAGGTGAATGCATCTTTTTTTGTTTTTTTTAAAGTATTTTTGGATATTTTAAAATATATTTGTATTTTTTATATTATATTCAACATTCTCAGATAACAATTTTTCTTCAGCAGTATAGCTGCTTACGTTATATGAAATGAGATCAAACGACTATTTGACAACAATGTTTTTTTTTTAGACATTCAGCCCTATAATGTAATCTTCTGACATCAACTGTATATCTCTGTATTTTTAGGCTGAATAGCGATACACAATATATATCTCTTTATTTTCTACAAAGTGGACTAAATGTTCAGTTGTAAGTCAAAGCCACTTGTAAAATGGTAAATAAAGCTTGCAAAGCACTTTGTTTTGGGGCAGAAGACTTTTCGGTCTGTGACTGCTTTGTGGCCAGGGTTGCAGCAGCACACATGCCGCAGTTTATGGCACTGTTTTAAATGGTGGAAGATATTTGAAGTGCTTCCAATTTTGGATGCAACCTGTTTATGGCATTCTCTACAGATGACATGCAGGGCTTGAAATTAAGCGTTATGTTGTGTAATGTAAATTGGTCATTCACTTGTCAGAGTAAAAAACTTACTTGTCCTCTTTTCTCTCTGGACATGTATTGGTTGCTTGCTCAAGTAATACGTCAGAGTTTCTGTTGTATGTTTTCTAAAATGACGTCATGGCTAACCTAATAGTATTATACCTATGCAATCAACTAGATTTTCTGGGATAGAAATGTAAACTGCGCTGGGTAGGGGAGGTTATTTTATGTTACATGTATGCACATAGTACACATGTGTCTACACATATATAAAGTAAATAAAGTAAAGCCTCCATCATCATTTACAGCAGGGGTGCTAACACTTCTACACACACACAAGCCACCTGTCAGTCAAACAGGTTAAGCGTACCGTTTTATTTGCTCAGTAAGATTCACCTTGAATGCATTGAGATCACAGGTGCCACGTTGAGTTACAACAATCTGGATGTGACTGCTGTGATTTGTGGTTTGGTACATGTGAATCGATGAAACTGTGTTTTCATTAGTGCTAAATAATGATCATAAATCACTGTTGTTGGTTGCTATGATGACGGAAGTTCACGGGAAGTCCTAAAGAGACTCTTCCGGGGCAACTCACCACACATGCGCAACCAAACGATGCCATATTGTCCACACAGCATTGCTAAGCAAACAAGTTAGCAGTCTTTCATGGAAAGCCTTTACTTTTAAAACCATACCATGTAAGCTAGAAGATAAATACAGCTTGCGTTTGAACAAACTAGAAGTGATTTAATCCTTTAACTTCTCAAACTTTAAACACACTTTTCTCTCTCTCTCTCTTATGCATTTTATCCAAATTTTGTCCCTCTCCATTGTCCCATAACACAAATTACTGTCTCTCAATGAGCAATTGAGTGGAAGTTAATTTAAGCTGAGTTTGGAAAGCTGATTAAAATTGATATTTTCTTCACGTTTCCTTTATTATTACCACATTTATCAGTTCTTAGCCAAAGCTGAACTACTAGATTAATAATAAGTCTGAAACAGTGTAAGTTTACAGAAAACTGATTCTCATTATTATCTACCAATCAGTTTCCAACTTATTTTTTATTACTTATCGGCTGTTTAATTTTATTTCATTTTTGTGTGTTGGGCAACTGAACATCAACTCAATATCCAGGCAACCCTGAATAAGACTCCAGTAGCTTCCCCATTGTGGAATTTTAAAGTGACAAAATCCCTCCAATAAAATATATCCTGTTACACAATCCTGATCTACAAGCACCAAGCCTCTATCAGAATCCCTGATATTGCCTAGCAAGCCTAATAACAAAACATTTATTGGTGGATTTTGTTCATTTAGTTGAAGTTTATTTTCCATTTAAATTTTTTGTCTTTTTTCTACCAACTGTTTGCAGTCTAGAGACAAAGCCTGTTGAACCACAGATAATTCTGTTTAAAATATTTGTCCTCAATATGAGTCATCTTGAAATGTCAAATTATTCACCAAATTTTGTGTGTTCTCGTCTAACCTCACGCAACTACTTTCTTTGTGTTTATAATTAATAATTCCTTGCATTTATATAGCGCTTTTCTAGGCACTCAAAGCGCTTTACATAGTATGGGGGAAACTCCTCAACCACCACCAGTGTGCAGCATCCACCTGGATGATGCGACGGCAGCCATAGTGCGCCAGAACGCCCACCACACACCAGCTATTGGTGGAGAGGAGAGAGTATAGTTATGTAGCCAATTCAGGGATGGAGATTAATACAATGCCATGGTAGATAGGGGCCAATGGGGGGTATTCGGCCAGGACACCGGGGTTACACCCCTACTCTTTACGAGAAGTGTCCTGGGATTTTTAATGACCACAGAGAGTCAGGACCTCGGTTTAACATCTCATCCGAAGGATGGTGCCTTTTTTTACAGTATAGTCTCCCCGTCACTATACTGGGGCATTAGGACCCACACAGACCGTATGGTGAGCACCCCCTGCTGGCCTCCCTCATACCACTTCCAGCAGCAACCTTGGTTTTCCCCAGGAGGTCTCCCATCCAGGTACTGGCCAGGCTCAACCCTGCTTAGCTTTAGTGGGCAACCGGGAAAGAGATGCAGGGTGATATGGCTGCCGGTATCGCGTTTATCAACGCAATCCAAATCCAAAAATTTCCACGTCTGTAAATAAATTGCAGAGAGAAGTGCCAGGTAACCCTGAGCATGCCTGTTTGAGGCATCTGTGGTAAGCAGTTCAATTGTACCGCATAATCAAGTGTATGTGTCAATCCTGCCAGATGTCATTTTTTTTAATTACACTTCACTAGTTGCTCACAAAAACAACACTAAGCTGTTGCCCTTCATTTGTGTCCCCACATATTGAAGCCAACATCTAGCTGTAACACTACACCTAGGCTCTTAACCTCATCTGTGTCAGTTCTCTCCTTAGTCTTCCACAACAGTGTGCCTACATGTTACTGAAGACTGATCCCATGGCCCACTGGAAAAACTTGAAGGCGATATTGAGTGACATGCTGGAAAAATTCACCAACTTCCTGGCCCAAAACATCATAGGCCAGATAAAACCAAGTGACAAGAATTCCACCTATCTGACACAGGGCATAAACAACCTAAAGCTGCTATCCACAAAACCTAAAAGGTTCTAAAGCATGCTATGAATCTGAAGCCCAATATTGACGCAAGTGGTCCAATTAACTGGAACAAGCATCACTGAGAGAAATCAAATGGCCCCAGGGAAGCCCTGACAGCTGCTAAGCACAGAGAGCACCAGGCTAAAGGCACCCAAGAGGGCCTGGAAAAGAAACTCCAGCACACCAAAGGGCAACTGGAAAAGGCCATGATTGATTTGAAAGACATGAACTCTTGAAAACAAGTTCTTGGAAGGCCATCTGGAAATGTCCAGAACTGAAGTTGAAACCCTGACCCAACAACTTTACCTCACCAAAGATGAGCTCGACATGGTCAGAGATGAACTGAAACACTTTTACGGGTTACAACGAGAGCTTAAGATGGACAGGCATCCCATAGCAGCACCCCTGGTCAACAAAGCAGCGTCCTCTTCCAAGAACCCCTTTCCAATAGCAGTACCTGGAATAGATTTTAAAGACCTCGACAAGCTGGCAAGGAACATTGACAAGTTCACACCAAATCCTGCTGAGGGTCACAAGATCCATACTTATCTCTGTGACAAAGACTTCCACCTGAATATGTGGCCTCAGATGACTAACAGAGACACATTATACCTACTATGGATAACATCCATCCATGAGGTGCAAAGTTTTCTTGACAGACAGTCAAACCACACAAAGTCTAACTATCAACTTCTGAGAGAAGACCTGATTAAAGAATTTCCAGACCCAGAGTCTGAGCAAGATTGTTTACATCCCTGAACACCAAACATGGACGGAAAGAGACCTTGCAAGCCTACTACTATCGACTACCGCAAGACTACTTCCAGTCCCTGAACAGACTTGAGATGGAAGTAGAATTCAACTTTAAATCCATTTTCCTCCAAAACCTGCATCCCACAGTGAGCTATCATCTAGGAGTCACAGCCTGTCCTTGCACGACAACAACTCAACAACTGTGTGACTTGGCACAAAAGGCTTATGTTAAACAAAGAATTGCCTTAAGAAAGGCCCACAAGGAATCATTAGTCTCAAGCCTTGCCTCTCAAAACCATCACAAGATATGTGGCATCACAGCAAAGCCAGGTTCTCCAGCATAGAGCTGAGTAAACCCCATGGCGATTAAGAGCATGGCCCCCACATAAGTGCCAGACCCATATGCATGTCCAACCACTGTGAGAAACCATGGAACAAACCACATCCCTTAAGCAATCCAAAAGAAAGGACGACATGGAACCCAGATGGACACCTAAAGGCAACTGACGACAAAAGCCATTGCAACACAGTGCAGATAGACACCGAACTGAGCCTACACACGAATACCCAACTGAGCCTGCACACAAACTAGATAAGCCACCTGCAGGAGACTCATCAGAACTGCTGAAGCTACTCACAGCATACTTCAAGCAGAATCTACCCAATGCCAACCATAAAGACATTTCGTACTCCTCCTGTCGTGACCAATGATAGGAATACAGGTGGCAGGCACAACAGGGACCAGCACGGCACTGGCTTATGGGATATAAATCTCAGCCACTAGCCTTAACTTTAACCACATCTTCCCATATTCACAACATGACAGAAATTACTCTAGCTAATGACGAGTTACATACAGACATCTAGAACTGTGTGAAAGACACAGTTCTGTGGCACCCACAGTCACCTAGAGGTGTCCATCGAAATCAAGTTGACAGCCAAGAGCTCCAAGACCAAGGGGGGCTTGAAACAGTCTGACACAGTTTAAAACCATCTCACATAGAGCTTAAACAGTTTGACACAGTTAACAACAATCTCACATACAGCTAAAATAGTCTGACATATTTCAAACTGTTCTGACAACACTTTAACACAACCAACCACTATAGGGCAATATCAAACTGTTTTCCTCATAGATAAAGCACCCAACCTTACTTTAAGGTACTTGAAAACCTTAGCTACCCTATACTAAGTTCACATCAACCACTCAGCACTGGATACATTAACTATACATTATTATGATAGGACACACTCAATAGGCAAAATGCTAAAACTAATCCAATTAGCCAGCAAGAAAGTCAATGGTATTATATCAGGATTGACTCCTTATGCTTTTTGTTCACAAGCCACCATGAATTCATAGAGCATTCAGAAAGCCTTGTGCGAATAAGACATTTATTTGTAATAGGCCATGATATTGTGAAAGAAAAAAACTAAACTACATTGACGGAACTTACTGCATTATGCTACACAATTGAACCTTGTGGATCAATTTCCAAAAGAACGCAATTCTTAATTTTTATGACTTGGCCTTCAAAACTTCTTGAGTGAAGAATATCAAACAAATCTCAATCCTTCTGGTTTTAAATGGGTACTCCTTCACCTTTGGTTCTGGATCGCAACAGAAACAAGGTGGAAGGAATTCACCTAACTGAACTGACTAATCGATTCAATTTCACGAATGATCGCTCGTATTCACGACGATTCACCTCAATAAAATCCGAATTACCCTTTACAGGTTTCCAACCATTAAGGAAAATTAAAGATGACTCTAAAACATGAAAAAAATTCAGAAGACTCAAGTAGCACCAAAACATCTCAAGAGTCATCTGAACACCTACTGAATAATTAATTATTCTCCACCAGTGCTTTAGCTTTGATTGAGGTGTTGTCTTGTTGTTGTTTTTTTCTGCTTCTGCCTGTGTTCCAGCAATCGTCAATGCCTGCATTTTGACCATTTCCGATCCTGTATATTCTTATCCTGTACATAATCTGCCAAAGTGCCTAGAACGCTAATTCGAGGTTTAACCTGATCATAATCCTGACAGTTATGTTTTTCATAAAGTGTAATGTATTTTTTTTTAAATAACACTAATTATTGTTTTATCATGCTTTATAACTGTTATTTTATAAGAATGTACAAGTGTTTGGTATGTAATTGATTCTCTCTTAAATTCCCGAATGATGATGTGTAGAAGTTTTAGGGTTTTGTGAAAAATGTTGCATAGTGAGGATGTCTTCAAATATAATGCCATGAGTTTTCATTTATCAATGAAAACAATGCGGTTTTCGTCCTGGCCGTGGAACGACGGACCAGATCTTTACTCTCGCAAGGATCCTGGAGGGGGCCTGGGAGTATGCCCATCCGGTCTACATGTGTTTTGTGGATCTGGAGAAGGCGTATGACCGGGTCCCCCGGGAGAGACTGTGGGAGGTGCTGCGGGAGTACGGGGTGAGGGGGTCCCTTCTTAGGGCGATCCAATCCCTGTACGTCCAAAGCGAGGGCTGTGTCCGGGTCCTCGGCACAAAGTCGAGTTCATTCCATGTGGGGGTTGGTCTCCGCCAAGGCTGCGCTTTGTCACCAATCCTGTTTGTGATATTCATGGATAGGATGTCGAGGCGTAGTCGGCGCGGGGAAGGTGTGCGGTTCGGTGGGCTGGGGATCTCATCGCTGCTTTTTGCAGATGATGTTGTCTTCATGTCATCATCGGTCCGTGACCTTCAGCTCTCACTGGATCGCTTGGCAGCCGAGTGTGAAGCAGCTGGGATGAGGATTAGCACCTCTAAATCTGAGGCCATGGTTCTCAGCAGGAAACCGATGGCGTGCGTACTCCAGGTAGGGAATGAGGTTTTGCCCCAAGTGAAGGAGTTCAAGTACCTCGGGGTCTTGTTCACGAGTGAGGGGACAGTGGAGCGGGAGGTTGGCCGGAGAGTCGGGGCAGCAGGGGCGGTATTGCACTCGCTCTATCGCACCGTTGTCACGAAAAGGGAGCTGAGCCGAAAGGCAAAGCTCTCGATCTACCGGTCAGTTTTTGTTCCTACCCTCACCTATGGTCATGAAGGTTGGGTCATGACCGAAAGAACTAGGTCGCGAGTACAAGCGGCCGAATTGGGCTTCCTCAGAAGGGTGGCGGGCTTCTCCCTTAGAGATAGGGTGAGGAGCTCAGTCATCCGTGAGGAGCTCGGAGTAGAGCCGCTGCTCCTTTGCGTTGAAAGGAGTCAGTTGAGGTGGTTTGGGCATCTGGTAAGGATGCCCCCTGGCCGCCTCCCTAGGGAGGTGTTTCAGGCGCGTCCAGCTGGGAGGAGGCCTCGGGAAAGACCCAGGACTAGGTGGAGAGATTACATCTCCACACTGGCCTGGGAACGCCTCGGGGTCGCCCAGTCAGAGCTGGTTAATGTGGCTCGGGATAGGGAAGTTTGGGGGCCCCCTGCTGGAGCAGCTGCCCCCGCGACCCGACTTCGGATAAGCGGTTGAAGATGGATGGATGGATGGATGGAGTTTTCATTTATCAATTAATGTCATACAAATAGGGCTGGGACAATGCGACGTTGACGCAAAAAATACGTCGACGCAAAATATGCACGTCGATTCGTCAGACCCAAAACAAAGATGGCTGCGCCGGAGAGTAGTAGCAACATGAGTGGCTCCTCAGACTATCAGAAGTGCAAGGCGGCACGCACTCTTTCCTCTAAAGTATGGGAATTCTTTAATTTAAAAGGAAACAATTCCGTGATATGTTGTCTTTGCAAAATAGAGATGGCCTTCCATTCTAGCACCACGGCAATGCACCAGCACCTGAAGAGGCACCTCCCGGGAGCAGCTGCATGTTGAAATGCTCACATTCCTCCACTCCAATATATGACAGTATTTTTTCTTGAATGACACTCACACACACACCCACACACACTATTCTTAAGGTGAAAGGAAAGTGTCAGAGTGTAATTTGTTATTTGCATGTGAATGAAGATGCTTTTTCTGAACGTTTATTTTCATTATTTATTTTTTGTTGGAAAAGCACTTTCTGTATTAGCTTAAAGCCCCCAAGTTTACAATAGTTACTGTATTCTTTTAATAGCTCTAAGAAAGGGTGGCTGGGTGACCTTTTTATATTTTTTTATTTAATGTTAGACATCAGAATGCATTATTTTGCTCTTGTACACTTTAATTGAATTTTATTTTTGAATTTTGAGTTTAAGAAAAAGGTGAGTGGCAGAGTGTATTACTACTGTATGTTGTTATTTTTATGTGAATGAAGAATTAAAAGATGCACTTTTTTCAGTAAGCTAGGCCTATGTGTTTTCAAGGCTTCAAGGTTTTATTGAATCCTACCTCTGACTAAGAATGCATTACTTTGCACTTGTATAGTCTTTTATTTTGGAATTTTAAGAGCAATAAAGATATTGCAATGTTAAGGAATTCATGTTTTTTCCATTCAGATATGTAAATCAACATGTATAAATTGCTATTAGTCAATTAATGGGGAGATAATCGAATCGAAATTGAATCGGACTGAAAAAATTAATCGTTAGATTAATCGATGCATCGAAAAAATAATCACTAGATTAATCGTTTAAAAAATAATCGTTTATCCCAGCCCTACATACAAAGTCCAGTAAACATAAAAAAAAAGCTACACTGATAAGATTGATTACTTATGACATTGATTGTGACCACCTTTGCCTTCAAAACGGCACCAATTCTCCTCGGTCACCGGGACACAATTTTTCTTGGTTGTTGGCAGATAGGATGTTCCAAGCTTGGAGAATTTGCAACAGTTCTTCTATGTTCAGTGGGGGGCCATGCTATCTTTTACAGAGATACCTGTTCTTTTATTCTATTTGCAAAATAAATGTTCGGGAGTTTAAATGTTTATTTTCTATTGACACACTAAAGCTGAAGATATAACCATCTTAAGACAAATGTTTTTGTGAAACATCTTACGTGCCTAAGACTAATGCACAGTACTGTATTTTCGGGTTATGACCGGGAAACTAACAAACCTTGGAACAAAGGCTGTAAATTATCTTGAGGAGAGGACGCTCTTGACCATGTGCCTCTGAAAAGCTGCTTATGATTAGCTCAGCATACCTTTGGGGTTTGGCCAATTTCATTTCAAAACTTTCCTACACTGAGGAGGTCTTCTGTCGTCTTCTGCTCTCTTCTCCGCTCTTCACTTCCTCTGCAGCTCTGCATCTTACGCACTCTTGCCCTCATGGCTTGTAGACTCCCCCCTGGCAACTCTCAAGTTCTGTACCATGTAGAAGTCCACAAAGGCTCTGACGCGAAGGTCAGAGGAAGCCCTTCTCTGCGCTACACACACACACACACACACGCCTCATCATCCATGGACTCAGACATGGTAACAGACATCCACAATCTAACAGCAGTCCAAGACATCAACAGAATAAACTTTCTACAAAGAGCCAAAGAACCAAGTAACGCAACGACACTCAAGTACATCTCCAGATTTAGCTGAAAGTGCTGGTGTATTATTTAAATACTTTGGGTAATCCGATTGCAAATCGATTTATACTCAAAGAAATGGTTCTTAAGGCATTGTCTACAGACTCCATAAAGCTCATTTTCTCTGTATTGATCATTTCTTTCACATTCTGTCACATTACTCACCAACATGTTTCATGTTTGTATGTTTAGAATAGCAATAAAGTCTTGTATTCAAGGATAATTTGACTATGGATCAAATTATCCATCTCTAAAGCTATACCTAAAATATGTGTGATATTTTTAATAAGACATGAGAATAATATTACTCCAATAAGTGAATTAATCATAATTCACTTATCAAAGCTAATACCTTAAAATTGAAATTGTGAGGGATACAACGAAACATTGTATTGCAACTTTAATGGTGGGGAATTTAATTCGAATTATTTGTCATTTATCTTTCTTAAATGGCTGTCAAATGTGGCTAATTCCATTATAAATTTCCTTACATTTATGAGGTATGCTGCACTTTAATCCTTACTGTGTACAATCTACATTAACCGAAATTCTTACAATACATTCTGTATGCATAGCCATCATATAGACCACTTCTTGGCCAATTAAATACAGATAAATAAAGGTCATATATTAATTTTCATATTTTCTTTTTAGACTTAATGGAAATGAAAAAAGAAAATCAAGAATCGATTGAAGTGAAAGAGGAAAGTCAAGATCTGAGTGAAGTGAAGGAGGAACACCAGAATCAGAACCCTCATTTCATAGCTGAAGAAAAATCTTTTAGTAGCTCACAGACTGAGATGAATTCCTCACAAAACAAAACTCAAGCCAAAAATCCTTTCACATGCCATCAGTGTGGAAAGAGCTTCACACAGAATGAAAATCTTAGGGTACACTTACGACGTCACACCGGAGAGAAACCTTTCACGTGCCCTCAATGTGGAAAGACTTTCATACGGAAAAGAGGTTTTAAGGATCACATAAGATGTCACACTGGAGAAAAGCCTTTCACTTGCCACCATTGTGGAAAGAGTTTTGCAAAAAGAGGAGGCCTTAAGGATCACATTAGATATCACACTGGAGAGAAGTCATACTGTTGCCATCAGTGTGGAAAAAGTTTTCATCGGTCATACGCCCTAAAGGAACATGAGAGTGTGCATACTGGAGAGAAACCATACCAATGTACTTCATGTGGGAAACATTTCAAACTATCAAGATCTTTAAGAAAGCATAGAAAATTACATTGCCCAGAATTGTTGTAGTAAGCAAACTGTAGATACTTCTATGTCATTGGAATGTAATTCAGAGAAAGTCAAATAATCAAATTGCTCCTTTGAAAGAAACACTAAAACCAATGTGTTCAGAATTATCCAATCACATTCAAACTCTTGTGCAGAATTAATGATCCATCCACCTGTCATCAAGTGAAGCTGATTAATCCTGAATGAAGATCAGTTGTTTCATTGGGATTTTCTTGGCATCCTCTTGGTTGCATCTGACTGCTGAAGCCATGGACTGTAAAGAGTCTACTAAGCATGTGTGGAATCTCATTGTGAAAATCTACCAGTCAGCACAGAGGTATAACATTTCAAAGCATTAGATATGCCATGGAGCACCGTGTAGGCCATCATAGACAAGTGGAGGGAATGGGGCAACACAATAACATAAGAACAGGATATGTGTCCAAATAATGATGAAAAGACTGGAAGAAAACTGTTGCTTTTAAGTAAACATTGGTAGCCCACTTAATATATTCATTGAAATGTTTTCTTTAATGAGTTTGTTTTTAAAGTATATTGTGTTTGCATGAGTCATCTGTGAAATTTGATGTGTAAATTTACATAAAGTCCCATGATGTCATGACATAGACCAAAACAGTTTGTCTGCCGGTGCATTGGAGAAAGACTATTAGTAAATACAGTTGAAGTCAGAAGTTTACATACACCTTAGCCAAATACATTTAAACTCAGTTTTTCACAATTCCTGACATTTAATCATAGAAAACATTCCCTGTCTTAGGTCAGTTAGGGTCTCTATTTTAAGAATGTGAAATTGAAATTGTGATTTTGCCATGATGTCAAGCAAAGAGGCACTGAGTTTGAAGATGATCCTTAAAATACATCCACAGATACACCTCCAATTCAGTACACCTCCTATCAGAAGCTTATTGTCTGAAGGCTTGACATCATTTTCTAGAATTTTCTAAGCTGCTTAATGGCACAGTTAACTTGGTGTATGTAAACTTTTTACCCACTGGAATTGTGATATAGTCAATTAAAAGTGAAGCAATCTGTCTATAAATGATTGTTGTAAAAATTACTCGTCATGCACAAAATAGATGTCCTAAATGACTTGCGAAAACTATAGTTTGCCAATATGAAATCTGTGGAGTGGTTAAAAATGAGTTTAATTGACTTCAACCTAAGTGTATGTACACTTCTGAGTTCAACTGTACATTGTAAGGATTATTGTAGTATTTCAGGTTTGGTATAATCTATAATCTTATTTACTGTACAATCTGGCCAGTTGGTGAAGGAACACAAATAAGTGGAAATCAGAGCGCTTAATAAGAAAAGGGCTATGTGGTTGGACAGGATATATTGAAAAAAATGAAGAAATCAAACTTTCAGCTGAGTATATTCTGATCATGTTGTTTAAGGTAAATCTGGGAACTGTATGTATATATTTCCTGTTGTATCATATGTGGAGTAATACAGAATGATGGACAGCTAAACTAATGGCAGGCTAAAGTTTAACTGGCTGTTTCTTCCATTTGTAAGTGTTCTTTTATTGCTGTCTTGGCCCTTAAAGGAATATTTCACAAAAAAATGAAAATCATATACTCACCCTTGTCCCATCTCAGATGTGTATGACTTTTTTCATCTGCTGATCTCAAATTAAGATTTTAGAAGAATTTCTATTAGGGCTGTCAATCGATTAAAATTTGTAATCAAATTAATTACACGGTGTCCCGATTAATTAATCGTGAATAATCGCATATACAAATATTTGTTGAGAAAGCCCCTCATATAAATATTTTTCAATAAATAATGATACATAGTTATATATATTTATTTATTTTATAAATATTTAAAGATATCTAAAATAAAAAAATATTCAGATAATTAAAATGCATTACATTCTTGTGGCAGAAGAGTTCATCATTAAGAAGACAATACAAAAAGCGGCTTTAGAATACAATGTATTGTTTACTACCATATTATTGATCATAAGTCAATCATTGGCATACAGTTCACACCAATCATTACACAAGTGATTTTGTCAATCAGTTGGAGATTTATTATGAGGGCTTGATTAAGGGCCGTCAATTTACACCTGCGTCAGACATGCTTTTGTAGCGTCTCGGGTGCATTGCCTCATAAACATAAAATTTTAGGTCACTGTGTCAAGTTTAATACAGTTTAATACTTATAACACACCTTGAAATCTCTTAGTTCGGATTTGCGTTCCATCAAGTGTTTTGAACGCAAGAATGTAACGCATGTCTGTTGTTCTGCTGCTCAAGGGTGTTTTTCTTCACTGTATAAAAACTGCGCATTGCCACACAGCTGAAGTGCCACTTACTGCCCTCTGGAGTAAACAGGTGGTACTACAAGCTTGCATTTCTCAGGAATCTTCCATATCAGTGCGGGCATTGTGATTAATTGCGTAATTTTTTGTCAAATTAATTGCACTGTATTGACGAGTTAAATCGACAGCCCTAATTTCTATACTTTTTTGGTCCATACAATGCAAGTGAATGAATGACAAAATTCATAAAATTAATCCATAAAACTCCAGTGGTTAAATCAGTGTCCTCAGAAACAATATGATAGGTGTGTGTGTGAGAAACAGATCACTTTCACATTCTTCTACTTGTGTTTTTGAGGATTCACACTCTTCATGCATATCGCCCCCTACTGGGCTGGGAGAATACTTTCAAGCTAAAAAAGGACATAAATATTGTTTTGTTTCTCACCAACATCTATTTTATTGCTTTTGAGGATATGGATTTAAACATTGGAGTCGTATGGATTACTTTTATGATGACTTTATGTGCTTTTTAGAGTGTCAAAATATTGGCACCCATACACTTCCATTGTATGGACCTACAGAGCAGAAATATTCTTCTAAAAATCTTAATACGTGTTCTGCTGAAGAAGTAAATTCATACACATTTGGGATGAAATGAGTGTGAGTAAATGATGAGAGAATTAAAAATTTTGGTTGAACTTTCACTTTAAGTAAAATATTTTTGTCTTATACACCTATAAAAATGCTGAATGAAAATACATTTTATGATAAATCTAACACTAGAATTTTGTATCTTGTTTACATATAGCATTTAGGTCTCGGTACAGATAGCATCAGCATGCAAGCTTGCTTTCATATCATGTGTTTTGGCTGTTTAGTTTTTATTTTACTCCGATATTATTATATTCTGATATTTGAAATGTTTCTCATTTATTACATGTTTTCAAGTAGATCAGTTAAGTGTAAGGTAATACAAACTTGGCTGGGTCTCATATTTAAAGGGATAGTTCACCCAAAAAAAAAAAATATTGCTCATTATTTATTCACCCTCATGATATCCCAGGTGGGTATAACTTTCTTCTTCACCAGAACACATTTGAAGAAAAATAGAAAAATGGTCTGTGGTGTGGGGACGTCCCCACGCCACATGGTCCTTAGAATGCAAGTGAATGGCGATTTTTCTTTCTTTAATTTTTTCTTTTGAAGCTCCAAAAATCACTGACATTCAGCATAAAATTCATCCATACAACACCAGCTGTTCTGGCAAAAACGTCTTCTAAAGTGACACGATCACTTTTGGTACAAAATAGATAAATATTTAAATACTTTTTTTTAACTAAATCTTGCTTCCAGTCAGCAGCGGTACATGCGTGTTACATAATCGCATTGCTTTTGAAACGTGAGAACTGACACATGTACGTCACAGCCAGAAGAGCAGCACTGTTTTCAAGTAAGGAGGAGGAAAGCTGTATAGAAGCTTGGTTGGCTTTTGTATAGATCAGTATTTATCTGTTTATTTACTCACTATGTTGCATTTGTGTCCTTATCCTGAATGTCTCAACTGAGTGGAGAATATGAAATTACATTGGTATCCATGTAAAGTGAATACATCACACGAAATACAGTTTGGACTCCACCCTCTCCTGAAGCATTTGATTATTACTTAAATATGTATCTTTTTTGCACCAAAAATTATCGTATCACTTTAGAAGACATTTATTTAACAATGATGTTTATGCTGGCTATCTGTGATTTTTGGACCTTCAAAAGAAAAATCTCAATTCACTTTCATTTTATGGACCTACTGAGCTAAGAAATTTGTCTTCAAATGTGTTCTGGTGAAGAAAGTCATAGACACCTTAGATATCATGAGGGTGGTGTGGCCTGAAAGAATTTGCTAACTTCAAGACACTATCCCAAACACTGTAGGGAACCAACAACTGGTTGAAGACTTGAATGTATTTTACTGTAGATTTGAACGGCCCAGTCTCACACCTACATACACTCTGACCTTCACTTCACACAAACATCAACATCCGACAACCCCCCTCCTTCTACTCAACCTGCAATTAAGATGTGGGAAAAGGAGGTGTGCCGTGTCTTCCAGAAAAAAAAGACATGGAAAGCACAGGGCCCAGACCATTTTTCACCCACTTATCTAAAATCCTATGCTAACCAGCTGGCCCTCATCTTCACACTGATCTTCAATAGATCGCTGGAGCAGTGTGAAGTTCCATGCTGCTTCAAGCACTCCATCATCATTCCTGTCCCAAAGAAACCCAAAATCACAAGCCTTAATGACAACAGACCTATCGCTCTGACGGCTGTGGTTAAGAAATCATTTGAGAGACTGTTGTTGGTCCACCTGAAGAACATCACTGGACCCTTTCTAGATCCCCTTCAATTTGCTTATCGAGGAAACAGGTCTGTGGATGATGCAGTATACATGGGATTGCATCATATCCTGCAACAGCTGGACAGACCAGGGACATGTGCAAAGATGCTTTATGTGGTCTTCAGTTCAGCTTTCAACACCATCATTCCAGCTATTCTTCGGACTAAATGACACCAACTCTCTGTTCCCACATCTATCTGTCAGTGGATCACCAGCTTTCTGATGGACAGGCAGCTGCTTGTTAGTCAACTTGGAGCTGAACATGCACAAAACAGTGGAGATGATTGTGGACTTTTGGAGGAACACCCAACATTGACCCCGCTCATCATTCTAAACAGCACTGTGGCAGTGGAGTCATTCATGTTCCTTGGCACTACCGTCTCATAGAACCTGAAGTGGGAGAAAAACATTGACTCCATTGTGAAAAAGGCCCAGCAGAGGTTGTACTTCCTTTGCCAGCTGAGGAAGTTCAACCTGCCACGGCCGCTGTTGATACAGTTCTACTCTGAGTCTAGTCCAGTCATTGAGTCTGTCCTCTGCACTTCAGTAAATGTCTGGTTTGGTGCAGCTATGAAATCGGACATCAGAAGACTACAAAGGACAGTTCGGACTGTTGAGAGGATTATTGGTTGCCCCCTGCCCTCCCTTCAAGAACTGTACACTTCCAGAGTGAGGAAAAGGGCTGGAAAAAACACCCTGTACCCCACTCACCCCACTACCTTTTGAACAGTTGCCTTATGGATGGCTCCACAGAGCACTGAGCACCAGAACCGTCATTCACAGGAACAGTTTTTCCGGAACGGGACAGGTTCCACTCAGAACAGGCCTCGCCATTGTCGACCAAAGAAGTTGAGTGCACGTGCTCAGCGTCATATCCAGAGGTATGATTGCTGCCAGCATTGCTGCAGAGGTTGAAGGGGTGGGGGGTCAACCTGTCAGTGCTCAGACCATACGCCGCACACTGCATGGCTGTTATCACAGAAGGAAGCCTCTTCGAAAGATGATGCACAAGAAAGCCTGCAAACAGTTTGCTGAAGACAAGCAGACTAAGGACATGGATTACTGGAACCAGTATTACCTGTGGTCTGATGAGACAAGATAAACCTATTTGGTTCAGATGGTGTCAAGCATGTGTGGCGGAAAACAGGTGACGAGTACAAAGACAAGTGTCTCTTGCCTACAGTCAAGCATGGTGGTGGGAGTGTCATGGTCTAGGGCTGCATGAGTGTTGCCGGCACTGGGGAGCTACAGTTTATTGAGGGAATCATGAATGCCAACATGTACTGTGACATACTGAAGCAGAGCATGATCCCCTCCATTCGGAGACTGGGCCGCAGGGCAGTATTCCAGCATGATAACGACCCCAAACACACCTTAAATATGACCACTGCCTTGCTAAAGAAGCTGAGGGTGAAGGTGATGGACTGGCCAAGCATGTCTCCAGACCTAAACCCTATTGAGCATCTGTGGGGCATCCTCAAACGGAAGGTGGAGGAGCACAAGGTCTCTAACATCCACCAGCTCCGTGATGTCGTCATGGAGGAGTGGAAGAAGACTCCAGTGGCAACCTGTGAAGCTCTGGTGAACTACATGCCCAAGAGGGTTAAAGCAGTGCTGGAAAATAATGGTGGCCACACAAAATATTGACACTTTGGGCCCAATTTGGACATTTTCACTTAGGGGTGTACTCACTTTTGTTGCCAGCTGTTTAGACATTAATGGTTGTGTGTTGAGTTATTTTGAGTGGACAGCAAATTTACACTATTATACAAGCTCACTACTTAACATTTTAGCAAAGTGTCATTTCTTCAGTGTTGTCACATGAAAAGATATAATCAAATATTTACAAAAATGTGAGTGGTGTACTCACTTTGGTGAGATACTGTATACTTATATTTTCTATTGACTTCACCAAGACAAATTTATGTGTAAGCATACTTGGCAATAAAGCTAATTCCGATTCCGAGTAAATAATGAGAGAATTTTCATTTTTGGGTGAACCATCCCTTTAAAACATTAAACACTCATTTACATTCAATGTAAATCCAGCAGGTATCAACAAGTCTAAATCAGAATTATGAGACTGTGAATAATGGGAATAAAAAGACCCTTCTTAATTTGTGATATGCTATGAATACGTAAAATGAAGGTGAACAATGTAGTAAAGAATACACCAGAAGTCTGTTTAACAATTTTTTTTTAACATTGTTATTGAAGTCTACAGCAGAGCAAAATTTCTACATAAAACAGATTACAACACATTTTCAATGGAGGGTAATCCCACTGTGGGCATTGAACCTGAGAAACAGATAAAAAGTGATATTTCAATAGAATTATTCAAAATACATTTTGATCTCCATGACTTCTGGTAAACAACTACATTGGCCAAAAACAGTAGCATATTTTATGTCTTTATTTATACGGAGTAGAATTCGTATATTTCATCTTTATGAAGATATATTGAGATGTATTATTTAGCGTGTGCTACAGTATGTTTTTATTAGTAACACCTTTGTGGTGGCAATAATGCGGTCCTCAGGATTTTTCTTTTCCACTGTTAAATGTTTAATGTCCAGCACCCATCAGACAAGTCATATGATTTTAGAGACTTGAATTTCTTTCCTGACTCATGTAAGCACTAACAGTGTGCATGAAGTATTGGGTAATATCACAACCAGAAGCGTTTTGTAAGTTTCAATTTATCGTCAATGAGCTCTCCTTTGTTGACATCTCTGACGCTTGGCGTGCAAAACATCATGCTCTATCTTTGGTAATGTATCATTTTCTTATTATGATATACAATCTAATGTAACACACATTTTAAGGTTATTCTATTCTAATACATGTTTCCTCTAAATGAAATAAAATACTTGCACAGTAATTTACAACACAGTCTCGTCTTATGAGCTCAGCTACACACATATTACTCTGCAGAGGCAGGCAGTTCTCGCATTGGGTTTGTACACACTTAATTTTTCTTCCTAATTTCTTCCACATTCTTCCTAATACATAAAACACTAATGGGTTAATATCATATCATATTACATTAACTACTACATTCATTGGTTAAATATGTAACGTATCAAAAAATAAGGTAGAGCAATTAAAATTTTTCCTGCTTTAGCTAACAATTTCCAAACACACTATAAATGTTATTCATGGTCACAATATTTCAAATGTATTTATTTATCACGATACTGGAGAAACTTTCTTTTTTTAAAGACTTTCCCCATTATGGTGGTGGGGTGTGTTTGATAGTGAATCGAATACTTTCTATGTTATATATTAATAAGTATTATGTAATCAAATATTTTCTATATTGTATATTAATAGGCCTTTCTCTGTTCTGGAAACTTTTAACCAATAGAATGTTCATATTGGGATGACTGATAACATGTAATGGGCCAATCAGGAGTTTGTATGTATTCCTTAACAAACATTTGGGGGAGGGTAGAAAGAGAGAACACACAGTTTATTGACTGAAAGCCTATTCACATAAAGTCTACTACATTTTTTTTAGTGTGAATGTTAGCATTTATGTTAGCATAGCATTTCCTACAAATCATCTGCCTACAATGTGAAGGTTTTTTAAGGAGAGCGGTCACTGCTGCTGTTTAATCCAGTATGTTGTGGAGCTAATCAACTGGTAAACACTGGCATTGTATGTGCAGCTGATACAGACCCCGAAAATTATAAACATAATAATAAAATAGTTGCTGTTCATGTACCCTTTGTACTGCAAGCATAAACTCTTGTTAAAGGGAGAATTTTTTTTTTTATGTAATCAGTGCGTTACGGCACACGGTCTTCATCAGAGTAGTCCTTGTTCCACCTAGTTGAGTGGAATGCTCCTCTTTGTATGGGGTTGTGTATCAGAGTAAAGTCATTTCTAGATGACCAGACAGAAAGTGCCTCGCCATCACTGTCCGCTACTGTGTATCCCCAGTCAGTGGTGGCTGTTGAAGTCCCCAATATAGATGGCAGGGTGAGGTAGAGTGGGTAGGACTTGCTGGTACCAGTAGGCACTAGGGGTATTGTATATGTTAGCAATATGGAAACCACCAAAGATGATAGTTTCAGAGAAATTGGTTGTTGTCAACTGGCATGCTTTGGCAACGTTAGTTCACAAAAAGGTGGCACGTCCATATTTGGTATGGGATGAAAATCACAGAAGATCAAAACCATTGATGGGGTAGTAGCCTGCTTCCTCAGTACCAATGTGGGTTTCTTGGAGGCAGATAACATCAATAGAGTGTTGGAAGAGAAGACTGCAATGAGGCTTCGCTTGGCTGCAGACAGGTCTTCAATATTAAGTTGTAGTATTTGGAGGGCAGGTCCTACTGCTAAGTGCTCTTGGAGCTGTTTGTTATTGCTTTTGGCTTTGGGGTTGTGACTAGGATTCCTTGAATTTGCTCTCAGGCTTCTTCTATTGGAATTTAGTCTGTTTTAGGGGGGTGCAAAGAAATATGGTAGAGGCTAGTTCTCGCGTGTGTGCACAAACATGGTCAAACTTTACATATGCAATCCATATGCATCCCAAAGATGAACCCCGGTGAACAAATATGGGATCTCTCTTGCACGATGTTTGTTTTCACGAAAGCATGCATCTCAAACTCTTAAGGGGGCACGTCCAATTTATGACTAGAGTTAAATTACATGAAATTTCTCCACTTGCCTACATTTTCCCCTGCTAAAATTAATTGTCCCCAATGACTTAATACACTTTTTTCACTTCTTTAACAGCTTCTCCAAAGAACACACTTCCCAGGCTTGTTAGCACCTGTGAGAAGACTTCAGGACTGAGTGAAACAGCATTGCATGCTGATTTTGGCTCATTAAATGGGTTTGAGTTTATTCCAGCATTGGCTTTTTTAGTTCTTCTTTGTGCTGGTACAGGCTATTTCATCTTTGGTTCGGACATTCGAGGAGTATCAGGCTCAACCCTCTCTGACCAGACACTCTAGGAGCTGTGTCATTGCTGGACTCAACTCTTTCTGGTACTGAAACTTGTTGTTCAGTGTTCACTTAAATCAGTACAGGTTCACCTATAAGGGCTTCAGTGGCTGACACAGGGTTATCGGGCTTCACATTCTCTGTCTCTTGCAGACTAGGATATGTGACTTCTTCTAACATAACAAAATCAGAATTTAGAACGCACAACCGGAACCTCCTTTTTGTTTTTCTACCCTAAGGTCTATAATGTAAGTATACCTAGAAACCCACATCAATCCCAGGGCAATATACCTTGTCATTCAAAGGGGCAAGACTCTCTGCAGCCTTGTGTTTAGTGTATTCCCTGTCATTTTCATGAGCTTCTTTCGATCTGTTTTAATGATTCACTAGCCAATCATGTTTTATGTACACAGTTAGCTCTTGACCAAGCAGTGCATCTACTGGAAGATGATGGTTGACTCCAAACAGCAAGTAATGTGGTGTTACATTATAAGCATAATCCAACTCAGGAAGGTGTTCTGACAAATGCTTTTTCTGTTTAGGGGGTAGGGGAGGAGTACGTAATAGATCATAAAGCATTCTGTTAAAGCGCTTGCACTGAGTGTTACCCTGAGGCCGATAGTGTTTGTCTTTACACCATACTTTTTACACTGCTCAGCAATCATTTCGCTTTCAAAATTTCTGCCCTGATCAGAATGAAATCATTCAGGCACTCCATATATCATTAACCACACTTTCAGAAGGATCTTGGGAGTGGTATCAGCCCACTGATTCTTGGTTGGAAATGCCTGGGTGAACTTTGTGTGAAAACATCAGTCACAATATACATGGTTTCACGGCCATCAGAGGCAGGTTCAAGCACAGTAAAATCTACTGCCACTACTTCAAGGGCCTTGAAGCCAGAAAGGGCTCCATAAGAGGATGTATCATTGGCTATGGCATCTTGGTTAGGATGCACCAATCATAACCAAGATCCACCAATCCACCTCATTATACATGCCAACCCAGAAGCATCATGTTCAGGTTCAGGTTTCTTTACTTATACCCATAGGTAGATTTGGTTTGCAGTGTGTGAGTTCGTACGTTTGACACATTTTTTACAAAAACAACACAAACAGTGTACGACATGATAAAAAGTGCTCCATATTCCATTCAACATTTAAAACAATATATAAATAGTTAAATAAAATAGACAGTGCATTTATATCATCATATTTGCAATGTTGCTAGAACTTATTCAGTAATAGCTGCCGGTTGTTATACCGCTTTGTTCTGCACTTTGGAACTATAAACCTTCGTCCAGTAGGAAAAAGCTGAAATTCACTGTGAAAAGGATGGGAGTCATCAATTAATATCAAGCCTTCAACCACAGTAACTGTGCAGAATACAGGGATGCTGGGTTAAGCTGTGACTCCCTAGTCAGCCTACTAGACCATTTGACAATTTGACAAAAAAATGTCTGTTCTTTAAAGATAGATTCCCGAACCATGACACTAAAGAAAGGCATCGTTGCCTCAACAAGTTTAGCGTGCGCTTAGAGCCATGATATCCCATACATTCATGAACATTTTCAAGGACCTGATCTTTCAGACATGAGGGTAAGAGCAGCTGTTGACATTCAACACAATGTTGGTCGTTCACAATGCGATAAAGCAAGTCATCCAGCTCTCTAACACACGTCCACAGCTTTATCAGTAACAGTACAGACTTTGATAGACCAGTTCTCTCACGAAAATGTTGCCTCAATTCCAGCCATCATTTCTGTGAAAAAAATAAATTAGTAATTAATAAGCCAAAAGTCAAATTGGTCACTGACTTCATAACTACAATTGTTCTGAAGTCTGACAAGAAAATTATGACTATTTTATAAAACGGCATAAAATATGCAATGGTGTTATCAAATAAGAGGAACACAAAAACGTACCGGTCAGGAATTATTTTTTAAGAGCACCATTGTCTATCCCAGGATCTCCAATGAAAGACACTCGGAGGGGATTCCTTGGAGAGGACCTCTTCTGCCGTTTCCATTGTATCAAGCCTCGGTTGAATATGTCCTCCCTTGTGACAAAGACACTGAAAACAGTTGTAGCATCTATTGCCTCTTTTAACTTGCTGACTGCTTCAGTAAGGCTTGATAAAAAGGAAACATACAGATGCATTTAGTTTCTGGAAGGCCCATGTTAGAAAGTACTGTACCCATGGTAAAAAGTTACGTAAAACGTAATACACCTGTTCTGCTTGTCTTGCTTTTGTTCTGCAATGTTCAAATCTATGATCGGTGTATCTTCAAATCTGAAATAACTAATACACTTTAGCTAAATACAGTTACTACAACACACACCTAATGGTAATGATCGGAGGTTAAAGCAATAAAGGGACATGTAAATTTACTCCATGAAACAAAAAATACATACAAAAAATATTGACCTTTCCACACAGGTGCTATTTTTATATAGTTTTCTGGATATAGAAACATGTATACCACTTACACTATATGGCCTAAAACTGATTGAAATAATAATTATAACTGAACTCTAAAAGACCTGTAACAAGGAGAGAAATATTTAAGATTTTTTATAACAACAGCAGCAGGCAACATAGCAACAGAATGTTGTCGTTGGCAGCAAGCTAGTTAGTTGATCTGATTCATAGAACGCTAAATATTAATCTAACTAGAACAACTAATTGGCTCCTTTACAAAGTTTACAAACAGGTAAGCATACAAAACAATGTATTTTAAGTAGTAAATTAAACTATAAAGTCTAATAACTACCCTGAGCACGTACCTCTCACTGGCCAACCATCATGCATCCGATCTTGACTGTTGAAGATTTGCCAATTTGGACTTCCAATCACAACAGACTTCCAGAAAAGGGTAAGCAACCAATGACATTTGAGTTTTCAATCAAATGAGCAAAGCTCACCCCACCACTGCCAAAAATAAAAGTGTTTGAGCAAGCAAAGGCTCACAGTACACTATAGACTAATCACATTTTCATCCAAAACACCATATTTAACAGTGTTTTAAATGACCACGGTACCGTAAAATACGACGAAGTGATTGCAAACGGCGTGAAAAACGTTAAAAACGCCATATTGTGAAAAGTGCTGCTTTAAGGAAAGCGCCGCAAATAATCTGTGTATCTGTGCAACCAAAACACAGTTTTAAATGGTGTCGAGTGGCAATCCAAACGGCATTTAAAGCGGCACTTTTCACACACAGCGGTGCGTTATTCATCAATGGCGCATTTTTTTACGCCGTTTACAATCACTACAGTGTATTTTACGATGCCATGGTTATTAAATATGCCATTTTGGATGAATACACGATTAGTCTATAGTGTATTGTGAGCCATTTGGCTTGCCATAGCAGAGATTAGATAGAGTGCGAGACTTTGGGGAATTGTCTTGCACGTGCTGTCAGGCATGTCCTCCCGTGTGAGATGTTGTGCAGGAGATGTAATTTCTTTGTGCGGCAATGAACTACTGTGCACAAGTGTCAATAATGCATGTGAGAGTTCTTCCTTTTTCCTTGCGTGGCTTTAATCTATTGAGCGTGCGAGTGTGAAAAACGAGCACGGATTATTGGCATTAATTTGCCGCCATACTATCCCAGTTCAAATCTCCAAGTAAGACCGGTTCAAACTTAATCCATTTAAGGAGATAATCAGCAAGAAAGGTGCATGCCTCACCTGCTGCTGAGGGCGTGTGAGAGCATACAAATATAATTATATCTTGTCCCTTTATAAGCGATAACTTGATGACCAAAAGTTAAAAAAATGGGTTTGCTGAGAGATGTAATGCACATACAGTACTATCAAGAGTAGCTTTCACATAAACTACAATTCCTCCCCCTTTCTTTATTTATCATTTCATCTGTCATCAGTGGTGGAAAATAATACTCAAATAAAAGTACTGTTTCATCTTAAAAAATGTAGTATGAGTAGAGTAAAAGTACCTGTCCTAAAATCTACTCAAGTAAGAGCAAAAGAGTAGCTCATTTAAAAGTACTCATGAGTAGTGTGTATTGAGTACTGAGTTGTGATAGCTATGCCCCTTTATGATAAAAACTCTATGCTGCAATTTAAATATGTTGCACACATACCGTAATTTACATTCCCTTTTATGGCTGTTTGCCAGAAAGAATAAAAAATATAGGTATATTGTAGGTGTTTGTGACAACTTTTAAAATACATCACTTATCTATAATACTGTAAACACTACATGAATCTGAATAAAAGGGCGACTTGATTACAGAAATGAAAAAATTTAAGTTGTTTTCAATATCATAATGTATGAAACATTAACATTAAAATCAGTTTATGTGTAGGGTCTAAATTTCCCTTAATGCCGACAGAGAGAGTTACAGTTGCACATAAAACATGTTCAAAACAATGCAAGGAATGCAAAAAACAAAAACAAAAAACACAAATTATGAAAACCCACTAAAAAAAGCAGAGGGGGTAGAGCAGTGATTTGGTACAGGGGCCACATTGGACTTTAATGGAATATTTCAAACAAAAATGAAAATTCTCTCATTATTTAGTCACCCTTATGTCATCTCAAATGTGTATGACTTTCTTTCTTCAGCAGAAAAAAAAAATTACGATTTTTAGAAGAATATCTCATCTCTTTTGGTTCATACAATGCAAGTGAATGGGTGCCAAAAAATTTTAAGCTCCATAAATCACATAAGTCAGCATAAAAATAGCCTATTCCATATTACTCCAGTGGTTAAATCCATGTCTTCAGAAGAGATCTGATAGACTGGTTGAGAAACAGATCAATATTTAAAGAGCAACATGCAGGTTGGACACCCCTATATAGCATAGTGTATGTTGATGATAAAACAACTAGATTTTCTGAACTGGAGTAATATATATTTAGCCATTAACAATATTTTGAGATAAATTGTGATAAAATAACTTCCGCGTCTATAAAGCACTAACCGGAAGTGACGATGGGCGAGGGAGTCAAGCTCAGGTTACAATGAATGCGAATGAAGAAACCGAGTTCTCCGGTGTGGACGAACATGCCTATGATGGCCCACAGGCCTATAATTATGAGCAAATTAAGAGTTAAAATAATTAAAAGTAAGACTTACTCTGCTAAGTCCTCGTTTTCGTTGCACAGAATGTCTGCTAACGTTAGCACTTTGTCCTCCAGTCCAGCCCGCGCCAAAATCCGGTGTAAACTTTGACGGTGGTCTTGATTCCATCGAGTGCACCGAGGGAACAGCATCAGTAATCAGCCTCACGTGGTCCTTACTCCGAAATCCCATCCGAGACTCCAACAAATCTCCAGGTCGATAATTCTCCGGAGTGAAATGTGCGCCACAAACGACCGAGTGTGTGGTAACAGACGCGGCAGTGAAGTCTGCTCTCTTCACCTGCACAAAACGCACTCAAGACCGAAAAGCCTTGTTTTTTCTAGAAGGAAAATGATGGACACGATGTCCTGACAGGCTGGAATTCGTGCAACCAGCACAAACACAATAATTTACCATTATGGCTTCTCTAAAACTTTCTGTCTCTCACTACTGCTCTAACTACATCAACACCCAACAATGAGAGAGCTGACCACGAGCTCTTTTGTTTGCCTCGCCCTACGTCATATGATGCGTTGATAGCGGGAAAGGTGTATTCCAGAGCCTAGCACATTTTCATCAAAATCTCTACATCAAATGAGATTTCATTAGTAATTTCTACATATGTGTTTTTAAAAGACCTCTGCAGACAATATAAAGTATTAATTCAGTTATAAATTCAACCTGCATGTTGGTCTTTAAGTCAATCTTTACTATAAATTCTCCTTCCTGCTCAGTCAATCTCCACTTTAACTTTCACATTCGTCTTCTTTTGTTTTTGCCGATTCACATTCTACTGGGCAGGGTGAAGACTTTCTAGCAAAAATTGACTTAAATATTGATCTTATAACAGTTTAGTCTTGGAAAACATTTGACTGTATGTAATTTACAAGTTTATGCTGATATAATGAGGTTGTTATGAATGTTTAAATGTAACAAAGTGATTGAACTGTTTAATATTGAATGTTCACTGTTCGTCTTATGGAGCGCAGTCACGTTCTTTGAGGGCAGAATATTAAAAAGTCATCATCACAGCAGGCTAAGCTTAACAAGGTTACTGCATGAACAGCTCATGATACTGCGGTCTTCTAAGAGAGTTTCTACTCTTGAAGATAAGGTGCAACTCACAAGGGAGCAACAACAAGGAGCTACCAACCAACTGAGGAAGGGGAGCACATAAGGTAGTCCACTGAGCCTCTTCAGCAGATGGAAACACGATCTCGATCCTCCAGGTCATCATTATCAAAAATGCACAATCTCCAGCACAATCTCAGCAGCTATGAGAGCCAGAGCAAAAGCAGCTGCAGCACAGGCTCAAATGTTGAAACTTACGATGAAACAAAAAGCTTTCAGCTTAAGCAACAGCATATGAGGAAGCAGAAGAAGAGCTGGTGAAAGTGGTGAACTTCATATAAAACCAGTTCCTGACATGCAGCCAGTCAATGTTGCTCAGCGTACCTGTGAATATGTACAACAGCACTTTCACAGAACTCCCATTTAATGATGAGTCATTAGTGTAGCGTATTTACGGGTTTCAATGAAAGTTTGCTATCTGGTTTGTTTGGCGGTGTTGTGTTATGCTATTAGCTTAGCTGTACTGTGTTTACAATATGGCGTTACAATATGGCGTTGGCAGGTTGCGCATGCTCTGTTGATTGCCCCAGAAGAGAACTTCCTGTGAACTTTCGTCTCAATAGCAACCAACACCAGTTTGTGATCTGGGTCAACACTAATGAAAACAGTTTAATCGATGCATATGAATGTCAACGTGTTCCACAATGCACAAATAAACAGTAATATTTGTTTTAATATTTAAAGGTAACTGTATAATTATTTCATCATTATATATTGAATTATTGTTATATGAGGGGCTTTCTCAGCAGATATTTGTATATGCGATTTAAATGTGATTAATCGCGATTAATTAATCGGGACACCATGTAATTAGATTAAAAAATATATTGATTGACAGCTCTAATATATATATATAAAATAAAAAATATTCAGATAATTAAAATGCATTACATTCTTGTAGCAGGAGAGTTAATCATTGAGAAGACAATACAAAAAGCAGCTTTTGAATACAATGTATTGTTTACTACCAATCATTGGCATACAGTTCACAGCAATCCATTTCACAAGTGAATTTGTCAATCAGCTGGAGATTTATTATGAGGGCTTGTTTAAGGGCCGTCAATGTACACCTGTGATAGACTTTTTTTTTTAGAAACAAGCCAGGGGTATACATAGTACACAGTACTACAGATATATTACTGTGTTGCTCACACAACTGACATTTCACTTACTGCCCTCTGGAGTAAACAGGTGGTACTACAAGCTTGCATTTCTCAGGAATGCATTGCGATTAAATGCGTTATTTTTTTGTCAAATTAATCTCACGTTATTAACGCGTTATATATATATATATATATATATATATATATATATATATATATATATATATATAATATTATATATATTTATATTTAGAGTTTGATTCCTTTGTTTTAGTTTTTTTCTGAGTTTGAACTGTTTCACCAACGGTATATATTTATAAATTATTTTGAGGTTCCTGGACTGGAGACTGTAACTGTGGAGGAGTCTTAAAGATTTGTTTTAACTACATTCCAAACTTCATTGTATATAGTTTTCTATACAAGTAAAGTCCCATTAAATGAAAAACTCTCTGGTCTAGATGCGTTCAGTAGGTGGCGATAATAAGCAATTGTAGTTTGCGAATCGCCATTAGACAAGAAGAAGAAGATTCTCCGCGCTGTATGAGAATAAATGTGTGACTTTCATCTGTTTTATTTCTACAGTGACTTCACAAGTTTTATTTCCGGTGTTTATTTTCGGCGGGAGAATTGCGAGTTGTCTGTAACGCAGTAAAACTCCAGGAAACAAGTGAAATATGTGTGACACTGTTGTAAAGATGTTTATTAAAGAGGAGAGTGAAGATATGGCTTATCCAGAAGCATGCAGAATTAAAACCGAACACACTGACGAACAAACAGGTTGGTGTTCATTCTTTACATTCAGACAGTTGAACACATTTCATGACTGCAGTTATTAAACAAACCAATAAAGACACTTACATATACAAAACTATTTTAAAATTAAGTGAAATATCAAATGAATGCCAAATATAATAATAATAATAACAATAATTTTGTAAAATTACTTTAATTTGTATAGCAAATGTACATGAGTAGATTAGTTTGAAAACAGCCTGAAATTAATTATTTCCATAAGTAAGAAATCTCACCCCCTTCAATGAACAATTAAAGGGTTAGGTCTTCTGCAGAACACAAATAATGATTTTAAGAATATCTCAGCTCTATAGGTCCATACAATGCAAGTAAACTGTGATCAGACCTTTGTAGCTCCCAAAAATCTCATGAAGGAAACATAAACGTAATCCATAAAACTCCAGTGGTTTCATTCATATCTTCAGAAGCAATATACTAGGTGTGGGTGAGAAACAGAACAATATTTAAAGGTTGATTGTGTAATTTCTGTGCTTCTTGTGGCACAAAAAGGAATTACAAAAATAAAGTATGTTTTCAAACAACCTTTGCCAACACCCCTCAGACTCGTCATGTCCTGTCACACTCCCTATGAACAAATAGGCCATTCTAAATAAAAGATGATACATGTTTAATGTCGTAATATACAAGACCACTATAACATAAACACTCTGGACAGAAAGCTTTGCAGTAGAATCGGCTCGTCCGCAACAGTGTTGTGTGGATCAGTACGATCCACTTTTTTATTTTCCCATTTACAGAGCCAGGGCTGTGTACGAGCACTGGATATTTTTTCAGGGCACACACAGAATGGACAGCTAGCAGACTGTAAGGAGATATTCGTGGAATTTGACAAAAACTGTATTGGATTGAAATTACACACATGTTTTCAGTATCATTTACTCCAGTGTACTAAAAACATACTGTCACCAAATCCATTTTAATGTGCTAATTTGGTACTCAAAAGTAAATTTTCTTATTATCAGAACGGTTGAAAATGGTTGTGCAAAAGTTTGGAATTCACAATACTGTCCGTGTCAATAGGCCTGTGCCCAGTTGCATAAAACACCTTAAGTTTTCCCTCAAGTATAACACTTAAAGTTAGATTTTTCAAAATGACATGAGGGCGTTATAATATAATCCATATAATCCCTTAGGGTGCGTCTCAATCAGCTCCCTTGTTCAGTTTCTGCTTCCCCATCCCCACTCTGCAACCTCTAGAGTGCATCTTATCTACTTGAAGGTTTGCAGAATGATACAAATAACAGGAAATCTTTCACCTTAAAATGTTTTTGATTTGAAGTAAGTTTACTCGGTTGTTGACGCATTAAATTCAGGCATCACTGTTATGATAGCGTTAGATACTTGCATCAAAGCTTGTTCCAAAAAATTTATTATTGGAATTAAACGCAATATTATTATTTTTATTTGTTTGTTAGTTTTTACCAAACCATGCAGCCCTAATTTGTTGTAATTGACATGTACACAACACATTGTATGAACCTACAGTACATAAAATACCAAATAAAAACTGTTACCTCCCTTGTAGATTTCTTCCATTAGATTAAAAGTGGCTCTAATTGATTTTAACTAATATTTTCTTTTTAGACTTCATGGAAATGAAAGAGGAAAATAGAGAGCTGATAGAAATGAAAGAAGAAAGTCAAGAACTGATTGAATTGAAGGAGGAACATCAGACTCAGAATCCTCATAATTTCATAACTGGAGAAAAATCTTGCTCTCAGATGGAGAAGAATTCCTCACAAAACAAAACTTTGATTAAAATTCACATTGGAGAGAAGCCTTATAAATGCCTTCAGTGTGAAAAAAGTTACATGGACAAAATAGGCCTTAAAAGACACATGCTATTTCACACTGGAGAGAAACATTTCACATGCCTTCAGTGTGGTAAGAGTTTCACGTCTAAAGGATCCCTTAAAGTGCACATGAGAATTCACACTGGAGAGAAACCTTTCACGTGTCTTCAGTGTAATAAAAGTTTCATAATTAAAGGACACCTTAATGTGCACATGAGAATTCACACTGGAGAGAAACCTTTCACGTGCCATCAGTGTGGGAAAAGTTTCTCAAAAAGAGGAGGCCTTAAGGATCACATAAGATCTCACACCGGAGAGAAGCCTTATCCTTGCCAGCATTGTGGAAAGAGTTTCCCAAAGAGAGGAAGCCTTAAGGATCACATAAGATGTCACACTGGAGAGAAGCCTTACACGTGCATTCAGTGTAGTAATAGTTTCACATCTAAAGGATCCCTCAATGTGCACATGAGAAGTCACACCAGAAAGAAGTCTTTCTCATGCCTTCAGTGTGGAAGAACTTACATGGACAAATTAGGCCTTAAAAGGCATATGGTGTTTCACACTGGAGAGAAACCTTACACATGCATTCAGTGTGGTAATAGTTTCACTTCTAAAGGATCCCTCAATGTGCACATGAGAATTCACACTGGAGAGAAACCTTTCACGTGTCTTCAGTGTAATAAAAGTTTCATAAATAAAGGACACCTAAATGTGCACATGAGAAGTCACACTGGAGAGAAGCCTTTCACGTGCCATCAGTGTGGGAAAAGTTTCTCAAAAAGAGGAGGCCTTAAGGATCACATAAGATGTCACACCGGAGAGAAGCCTTATCCTTGCCAGCATTGTGGAAAGAGTTTCACAAAGAGAGGAAGCCTTAAGGATCACATAAGATGTCACACTGGAGAGAAGCCTTACACATGCATTCAGTGTAGTAATAGTTTCACATCTAAAGGATCCCTCAATGTGCACATGAAAATTCACACTAGAGAGAAGTCTTTCACATGCCTTCAATGTGGTAAAAGTTACATGTCTAAAGGATCCCTCAGTGTGCACATGAGAATTCACACTGGAGAGACGCCTTTGGTATGCTCGCTGTGTGGGAAGACTTTTGCACGTAAGGGAAGCCATGACATGCACATGAGAACCCACACTGGAGAGAAGCCTTACACATGCCCTCAGTGTGGTATTTGTTTCAAGTCTAAAGGAAACCTTAATTTGCACATGAGAATCCACAATGGAGAAAAGCCTTACACTTGCCATCAGTGAGGAAAGAGTTTCAGTCAATCAATCGGCCTAAAACATGACAGCACACTGAAAAGAATCCATGTGGGAAAAGTTGTCACTAATCAGGGTCTTTAAAAAGTCATAGAAAAAAGCCTTTCCCAGAATTGTTGTAAGTTGTTAACAGTACTGATGTCCAGTTAGTGAATGAATCATTCTTTTGAACCGGCTCTTGGCTAGTAATGTTGCACAGTCATTTGCCTTTCTGCATTTTCACTAGCCAAAATCCCCTGACCCTTAAAAACTGATTTAGGTAACTGGAGACTGTAACTGCATGCATTTGGTTTGATCAGGGGTGTCAAACTCAAACAGCGTTCCTGTTAACATGCATTGTACAAATGTTGTACTCTTTACTCCTGTATACATGCGGCTCGATCAGTAAGCAGCTTTCACCACAGCAACGCATTTTTCCCACAACGCGTTTTAAATACAAACAGGATCCGAGGAAGACTTTGCCCTTTTATTCTCTGTTGCTTTGTTTTATTTCCAGATATTCCAGAGTTGTTGGTGTTTGTTTCCTTAACTTTTTATCATGACCTGTAGGGTAATTGTGCTGAAATTTCCCTCTGTCGTAAAACTCTGGTATTTCCATAATGGATGAGCGCATATACGTGAAAACAAGGGATCACCGTTATTTTACATTTGGGTGTTTAAATGGATATAGTTTACACATTATGTGATTTTTACACTGTACTCCTAGAAATGTTGAATTTTTTCCACTGTGTTGACTTGTTGTTGGGCTCCATCCTATGAAGTTTGTGATCTGGTATGCACGTAAACTCATCAAACACCCATTTGAACAGCGCTTATGCGTTTACATGGCCACAGTAAGCAGTATTCTCTGAAAGAAACCTAAATGTGTTGAACCGCTTTCTCTTAATCCCTTAAGCGGCTTAAGGAAATCAGCATTCTAGTTTACATGATGTTTCAGAATGCCGCTGTCTGCAAAAGCCCAGGTATACTTCCCCGCATTGCCTTTGTGAGTAAACTCTTCTGACTGCAAGCATATATGAACGCGTTTGACGGATGCCTACTACAACTTCTTTGTGATACTCTTTTAGTAGAGTCAGTCGCCAGCGCATGCACTGACGATGGAACCGGTACATCTGGACGTCAGGAAGATCTGGCCGGTGCGTGGTCGGGCCACGTGGACTGAATTATGATGAAAATTATGCCAGGTATATTCTGTGCTGAGCGATCCGCAACATGGACACGCCAAGTATAATTTGGCCTTAAACTGTTTTCTTAAGTGCATGTAATCGTGGTCAGTGTGATTAAGTTACAGATTCCTTGCAACATTTTTCTACTTTATTAAAGTACAGTCATCTCTTGGAATTTATGAAGGCAAACAAAACCTTTTATATTACTTTTAATATTAGAGACCATTAGAGAAAACACATTTTACAAAATAAGAGCAAATAAAGTGCACAGTGAGCTATGAGCCTAAATAGAACAATACATAGATTTTCAAATGATAAAATCTCACATCCGAGTCAAACAAAACTAATCAAACTGTCACTGTTTCCAGGCAGGTTCAAATTTCCTTAGAACAGTGAACACAAATATTGTGTGTGGAATTACACTGCTGCTTTTAAATAGCCTCTTCTGGGTGCTTTGATTTCGTGACGGTTTAAAAACAAATGACATTGAACTTGTCATTATTGTAAATTATTGTAAAAAAGTATGCACACAAGAACAAAAGAGAGAAAAAAAAAGACCCGACTGTTTTATGGTTTATCAAGCGCTGAGACTTTGCTCAGTAAAAAAACAACCTGAAATCATGTTTAATGGTCACAGTTAGTCCTCTTTGCAACCTGAACTTCTTCAGAACGCAACACAATGAATGAAACAACACAGGTGTTTTGAGATGCATTTATAAACAATGTTGTTATATTTAACTTTATTTTTATTGGTGTCTAAAAATGTGGCAATCCTAGGCAAGAAGCTTAAAGAAAAAACAGTGAGATTCAGCAGAAGAATCAAAGATGTCAATCCAGTGTGTTTAAACAGTAAATATAAAAACAGTGCAGATGCACACAAAAGTATGTTTGAAAGTGTAGAATAAATGACTAGTGATTTTGGTGTTCTAATAGTGGCGCATCAAATGGTTAACCGATATTGACTATCCATGCACATCTCTAATTTTACACAAAAGAAAAACGGATTGATTGGTCCATAATAATTGTGAAAACTGTCCATAGTTCTTCCATTTTATCCATAGTTATAACAATGGTATTGGGAAGACTGTGGTGTCAACATGTGAACCCATACATGACTACTCACTATCATAGAGAGTAACTATGATTTCTATTTAGGAAACTAAGGTGTTTTTCTAATGAAATATAGTAGTCTTAATACCATAGTTGTATAACTATAACACAACTAAATATATATATATATATATATATATATATATATATATATATATATATAGTTGTGATTTGTGGATTGAAAAGCCTTCTAATTGATGTCTATGCATGTAGTGTTACTATTCAAGTCGGTTACTCGACGTTACGTTGATGAGTCGACGGTAGGGGTCACTCCCGAGAGCCCCAATCTCTCTGAATGGTTTTCCATCACGCCACTTTAATTGATGTCTTTCGATGTCCCACCTTCCATGCTTAGCAAGCATATAAAAGGCAGATCAGAAGACAGCCTCCACAGAACCTTTCCTTAAGAGATCGAGTACAGATCTCTCTATGTGGATTTGTCAAGAGTTGCACAGAGTTCAGTGAACAGAGTTTTCTCTCCTGTTTAGCAGAAAGATCTTCTGTTCCCTGCTTGCTCAATAACAATTGTATCCTTACTTTTATTAAAATGTTTGTGTGTTTTTCAACAGGGAAAACGAACTAAGAGTAAAACTGTGATTTTATACGTCCTTTGAAGGATGGAAAAAAGTTTATGACTGTATTGTATTCATTTTATTAACGTATTATAATCCTGTCACTGTACTCAGGTCAACAGTACAGTGATCTGGTCATAACAGTTCTTGATTCAACAGTGCATTGATCTGAGAACCGCCTCTTTTTCTGACATGTCCAAAGAATCAATGAATGGGATTCTGATACTATCAGCATGAGTGCACCGAGGATTGAAATGAGGGTGTGAAAAGCATTTTCATTAAAACTTGCAAAAACTTTTCAGTTATGAATATAATTTTTACTGTTGTATATTTTGCATGCAGATTATATTTTAAGTTGTTATGATCTGGATCATGGTTTTTGTCAAAATGCGAGTTGATTAAGACTAGTTCCCTTTCAAGTTGGTCAGTAGCTGACACTATAGGAACTCCCTTGAATTAAATCTTTTAAGCCCTTTAGAATCACAATCATAGAATCACAAATCGCATTGTCAGATGGCACTTGGCATTCAGACACTGATGCACGTTGTCCTGGGCATATAAACCCCAGCACAGCGCAATTTCATCAGAAATTTCCTCTTCATGGTTGTGATTACATCTCTTGAACTCCGCAAGCTTAACTCATCTCTTCATCATTTGGATTTGGACACTTTAGCAGCAGGTGGATTATTTTCTTCTCCCTGTTTGTGTTCTAAAGATTAGCGTATCTTTGTATCGTATTTGTGAATTTCTTGGAAAATAATCTAAAAGAGCCATTTGCTTAGTGGTTTCTTTTTCAGTATACATTTTGCAAATGTTTCCCTCAGTGTAGCGATATAAAATCCATCTTTCTGACAGGCAGGAGCGCAGTTTTATCTGCCTGTGCAAGCCCACATGGAAGCAGCGCTCATTGAGACTTGAGTTTACTGTGAGTGTATGAAACGTCATGGTTACTGTTGTAACCTCCGTTCCCCGAGGGAAGGAACGAGACATTGTGTCGAAGGAAGTGACAAAAGGGGTCTTCCTGGGACGCCAAACGTTCCTCTGAACCTGAGAAAAGGCCAATGTGAAGTTGGCAGACAGAATTTGCATGCCCCGCCCCGGACATACGGGTATAAAGGGAAGCGGGGCAGCGAGTGCCAGTCAGGATTTTGCACTGAGGAGCTGAAAATAAGGTACGACCGTTTACAGTGGTGGGTCTAGTGCTTTGGCAGGACCTTCCTTCCCTCGGGGAATGGAGGTTACAACAGTAACCATGACGTTCCCCCTTCTGTCACTCACTCGACGTTGTGTCGAATGAAGTGACACAAGAGGTCCCATATAAAAACGGCACGCACTGACCGTGTTACATGAACTGACGAGACAGGTGCAAGCAGGCTACTGCGTGCTAGAGGCAACTGTGTCGGCTGCACGTAGCCCTCCCCAGCACCCCCAAAGAGGTGTCACATACAGACCTTAGGTTCCCCGCACCCCTGGGGGGCAGGAGCTACATGACTAGCATGGGATCAAGCCCTGCAGCCGCACCTTTTCTCTCACTATGTCTCTCACATAGGACGTGAATCTTAATGCTATGAAATGCATCGGGGAAGGTGGTCTTTCCCGGTCCTATTCTTTCAGGGGGAAAAGACCCTGCGGAGGCCACATCCTGCCCAGTCTAGGGGGAGGTAACATGTGGCAAATACACCACAAGGGTTGTGAAGCCGTACGTGGGAAATGGCGCGGTGGTAGGTCCAGCCTAATGAGCCCAAGGGAAACGCAGGTCCGCCGACAGGGGGACCGTACCGCGGGAAATACATTACAGGGAGTTTTCTTGAAAAGGAACCTGTCAAAACACGGGAAGAGACCGACTCAACCCTGAGATTGTAAAATTTGGCAGCTCCGCTGCTCTGCAGATGTCTGCTAAGGAGGTGCCATGGGCCAGTACCCACGACGATGCCACACTTCTCGTAGAGTATGCTTGAACCCGCAAGGGGCGGGCATGGCCTGGGTGTGATAAGCTAAGGAAATAGCATCAACGACCCACTGAGCTAACCTCTTTTTGGAGATGCCGTTCCCTTTCCGCCATCTGCAGAAGCAGACAAAGAGCTGCTCAGAACATCTAGATCTCTGTGTGTGGTCCAAATAGATACACCAAGCACATACCGGACACAGCAACGAGAAGGCTGGGTCTGCCTCCTCCCTGGGCAGCTTGCTTGCAGGCTCAAGGCTTCGTCGGAATCTTGGGCACGCGGCCTCAGGATAACGTGAGAATGTGCAGGACCGGACTCTAGGCAGGTGTCGCTGACAGAACGCATGCAGGTGCCCAACCCTCTTGATGGAGACTAACGCGATCAGGAGGGCCTTCTTCAGGGAGAGGGCCTTGAGCTCAACTGAATCAAGTGGCTCGAAGGGGGGGTCTCTGAAGGCCCGATAGGACCACAGAGAGATCGCAGGAGGGGAACAGGCTAGGACGGGGAGGGTTCAGTCTCCGGGGTCCTTCCAGGAACCAGAAAATCAAGTCGTGCTTACCTAGGGACTTGCCATCTACTGCGCCGTGGTGGGCTACAATAGCAGCTACAGACAACTTCAAGGTGGAGGGGGACAGGGGATTGTGTCTACAACTGCAGATGGTAGATCCACTAGATCTTCCGCATCCCATCCAGGGGCCAGACGTAGGGGTTCCAGAGGTCTAGGTGTGGGTGCCAGAGGGTGCCCTGTCCCTGAGAAAGAAGGTCTTCCTCAGAGGAATTTCCAGGGAAGTGCTGTCACGAGGAGCGTAAGATCCGAGAATCAGGCCCGGGTGGGCCAGTAAGGGGCCACCAGGATGACCCGTTCCTCGTCCTCCCTGATCTTGCACAGTACCGGTATGGTAATTTACAATAATGACAAGTTCAATGCCATTTGTTTTTAAACCGTTACGAAATCAAAGCACCCAGAAGAGGCTATTTAAAAGCAGCAGTGTAATTCCACACACAATATTTGTGTTCACTGTTCCAAGGAAATTTGAACCTGCCTGGAAACAGTGACAGTTTGATTAGTTTTGTTTGACTCGGATGTGAGATTTTATCATTTGAAAATCTATGTATTGTTCTATCTATAGCTCACTGTGCACTTTATTTGCTCTTATTTTGTAAAATGTGTTTTTTCTAATGGTCTCTAATATTGAAAGTAATATAAAAGGTTTTGTTTGCCTTCATAAATTCCAAGAGATGACTGTACTTTAATAAAGTAGAAAAATGTTGAAAGGAATCTGTAACTTAATCACACTGACCACACACAGCTGTATGTAGTGCGTCTGTCCCAATAGGAGCTCCTGTCAGGGAGTACCAGAGCGGACAGTGTGAGTTGTCTTGGGAGGCAAAAAGAGATCTATCTGTGCCTTGCCGAATTGGTCCCATATAAGCTGGACCACCTGGGGGTGGAGTCTCCACTCTCCATTGGGCAAAACCTGCCGCGACAGCGCGTCCACCGTCATATTATGGTTGCCAGGGATGTGAGTCGCGGCTGACTCCAAAGGAGTAGATGGCGGGTGAGTTGTGACAAGAGCGCACGCCGCCTTGGCGATTTATGAATCGCGTAGCTGAGTCTTCGGAACTCGTTAGCGCTGAGCAGTCGTGGGGCTGGAGGTGAGGGACTGCGTCCGGGGAGCCAGGACTGTAAAGTTTTGGTGCCGTGAGAACGGCGCACATCGGCTGGATGACCCAGTGAGTGAAGAAATCCCTCTTTATTGAGAATGTGGGTGCTGAATCCCGAAGGCGGTGCAGCAGATGAAACAAGGATTCTCCTCCCGGCCCTCAACCGGGGGATGGAGTGGTCTTGGCACCAGCTCCAGAGCGAACATCTGACTGCCTGGGTCGCCAATCTCATTAACGCTTCAGAGCTTTCCTGGTCCTGGAAGGGGTCTTGGAGACGGGGGCGTACACCGCATGCGAGTTGCTTGACACTGGGGCTGAGAGCTGGGCCTGGGCAAGATGTGCCATCTACTTCTTCACCGCCGAAAGCTGATGGGCGAAGTTGTCGACGGTGTCGCCGAAGAGGCCAAGCTAGGGATACGGGGGCATTGAGAAAGTGTGTCTTGTCAACGTTGCGCATCTCGACCATGTTCAGCCAGAGGTGACACTCCTGGACCACGAGGGTGGCCATCGCCCGCCCGAGTGCCTGCGCTGTGACCTTCATGGCTCTGAGAGTGAGGTTGGTGGCAGAGCACAGTTCCAGCAGCACGTCGTGGTCAGAACTACCCAGGTGCAGATCTTTGAGTGCCTTGGCTTGGTGAACTTGCAGGAGAGCCATTGCATGCAGGACGGAGGCGGCCTCTCCGGTGGCACTGTAGACTTTCGAGGTCAGTGATGACGTCATTCTACAGGCTCTGGAGGGGAGTACGGGGCGGTCCCGCCAGGTGGCGGCATTCTCAGGACACAAGTGGATCGCAAATGCTCTGTCCACCTAGGGGACCTCCGTGTACCCATGGGCTGCCCCGCCATCCAGGGTAGTGAAAGCGAACGAGCGGAGGAGTCGGTTCCGGGCAGTAAAAGGTGCCATTCACGACCGCGTCAGCTCATCATGCACTTCCGTGAAGAACGGAACTGGGGGGGGGCACCCTGACCCGAGGAACCGATCGAGGGGGGGACGGAGGTTTCCAGTCCAGCCTCGCGCTCACGGCAGCCCGGTAAAGCGTAGCGGACATCTGCGCGTCAGCCTCAGACTGGGCGAGCAGATCTGAAGATGGCAGCCCAGATGAGTCATCAGCATCAGACGCCCCTGTGACGCTCTCCGATGCAGCGGCGATGTCATCATCCAATTCCGGGGGCTCAAGGGAGAATTCCGGCTGGCCGTGAGGCGAGCCGCACTCATCCCGAGCTCGGACGGAAGCAAGCAAGTGTGCCGGGGGGGGCGGGTGGTTCGTGGGGATTTACCCGGCAAAACCGAGCCCGTCGTCATCCCCAAATTGCCTTCATCGCCAGCCGGGTCGTCCTCAATCCCGTGGGAAGAAGGAATGGCGCGGGGGTGGCTGAAATGGCTTTCTCTCGTGAGAAAATAAAGCCACGACCGCAATGTTACCATGGCTATGTTCTCGCTCTGAGAACATGAACCATTCATAAAATGCTGCCTGCGTGTGATCGCAGCCCAGGCACGCTGGGCAGCTTATGTGACCGTCAGAAGTGGAGAAATCAACCGCATCCAGGAACTACAGAGAGGCGGAAAGATATCTTTAAATGTATTGCTGTGTATTGCTCTTTTATGAGTGGGAACTCAAACTCTTTTAGAGGAAATAAACTCTTTTTAGGAAGAGAAACACTCTTTCAGGTAATGAAAACTCTGTCGAAGCGCCTAGGGTCGTAGACTGCTCAGCGTGTAGAGAGAGAGAACGCCAGCTGGGAACGTGCTGTAGATCCAGCAGCAGTGCTTATCGCCAGTAGAGGTGAGTGGAAGAGTGGTGAACTCAGCTTGCTGTTGCATAATCGTTAGGCTCAGAAGCAAAATATCAGCTGGCACTCGCTACACCGCTTTCCCTTTATACCCGTATGTCTGGGGCAAATTCTGTCTGACAACTTGACATTGGCTTTTTTTCAGGTTCAGAGGTACGTTTGGCATCCCAGAAAGACTACTTGTGTCACTTCATTTGACACAACGTCGAGTGAGTGATAGAAGGGGAACTAAAGACACTTTTCTTTCATTCTGTAGGATAAAACAAATAAATGATTTGTTCTTAGAATCTACCCGTATTTAATCCACCAATATGTAGTGATTTGCTATATGTTCCTCCACCAATTATATGTAGGGAATTTGCATAATTGTTCACTTACGACTTTAAGCTTATGCCTGTGTCATTCTCCGACCATTAATGGAAGGAATTTAGCTCAATAAGGGAATTAACAATTAATTTAGGGAATATTCAAATAATTAATGTTTATGTCCAATCAGAGTTTTCAGCCAGCGATGAGTTGATTGGAATGTAAGATTAATTCATACAATAATGCTACTTTCATGGCCATTGAATTTAATATCACAAATAGATTGAAATACTGTTTCTGAGCAGCTTTTAGGATTTCAAGGGACCGATATGATTTAATCAAATACACAGTCAACTTCTTAATACAAACAAGAGTTTATTAACTAATCTCCAACATAAAACCAAACTAAAACATAGACAATCAAACACAAGTTGGTGAGTGAGCTTCCACATAAAATGAAATGGAAATAATCTGTAACAGAAAAATTCACTTTATGGAGTCTGCAGACCATGCTTTGAGAACCATGATTACTTAATTTTGTATGCATCAATTTGCAATCGGCTATAAAACACCAGAACTTTCTGCAAAAGTTTGGAGGTTTATCCTTGCATAAGATGTGTTGCTTTTGTTCTTTGGCTGGGCCTGTAGAAAGTCTTTGTTATGTCGATGGATGGGTGATGGAATGACCAGACGGAGCCCCGGAAGCAAGAACTTCTAAAGGGAGAACTCTGGGCTTCCTGGGAGAGAAGTCAGTGTGGAAGATGTGGCGAAGAAAATGATGATGAGAGCTCCTCTGAACTTTGGCATTCCAAGCTTTCCTGAACTCTACGTTGTGTGGAATCTGGGAATAGGCGCCAAAGCAAAGATAAGCCAGCCGAAGAAGAAGGAAGAGAAGAGCTGAAATTGTCTGGTTGGTCTTTTAACCTGTTCTGGCTCCTAGCCAATCAGAGTTGGCTTTTGAGGTACCATGTGGTCATCTCTGTCCTCCCCTCAGGATAATCAATTTACTACCCATTGTTCTCAGTTTCCCACTCAAAAAGTTAATATTTTAATAATACATTTCATAACTTATAATAACCCCAAAATGCTTCACACCATCATTCTGGAATTTAAGAAACAATAAATTACATATCAAACACTTGTACTTTCTATTTAAATTTCAGTTATAATTAAATTATAATATATGAAAAAAAATCCTAATATTTAGTTTGTTAGTGGATAATACATTGCACATTATGAAAAACAACTGTCAGGGTTATAATCTGCATAGGATGCATTTGTCCATTTTTTTGTATAATCCTACACATGGCTGTGTATTTGGATAGTAGTGAAATAAGCAAAGTCATGTGACCGTGTACACTTTGGTTCTGGTTATAGAGCCCCTGCAGCAGGGCATTTGGGTGACGTTTCGGCGGCATAATCGTTCAGCAAAGAGACACCACTCTCCCGCTCCTGTTAGGGTTTCCAATAAATTCTCCCCACTGTAACGTTCCGGTGTTGTCTGTCCTATGTCCTCTGTTTTCACCCATCACTTTTATGTCATGTTTCCTGGTCTGCTCCGTGTTTTCCGTTTCACCCGTCACCGCTCCCATTCCATGTCACGTTTTCCCTGTTGTCTGCCCGTAGTCTCACTGTCCGAGCGTCTAAACTACATTTCCCACAATTCTCGGTCTTTTGTTGTATGTAGATGCCTGTTCCCATGCTTCCTTCGTCAGATGCCTGTTCCCATGCTTCCTTCGTCGTTTTCACTCCAGCCATCCCTGTGTTTACTTTCCGTGTTAAGTTAACCCTTTGTTTGCCTTCCGTGTTTATTTATCTTTTCCCATCGTGGATGTTTCTTTTGTTGGTGTTCTTTTGTGTTGCCGTTATTGTTAATAAAACCTGCTGCATTTAGATCCTCGTCCCGACTCTACCTTCTCCGTCATTCGTGACAGAAAGACCGACCGCAAATGGATCTAGCAGCGGTTTTCACCACACTGGCCCATGCAGGTTTTCCCGTTCGCGAGTACTCACGGCTCTTCTCCACGGTCGCCATCCACACCGGGTTCGACAACGCTTCCCTGAAGCTCATCTACCGGGGCGGGTTATCATCAAGCGCCGGAATTCGGAGAGCATACGTGGAGGGAGTACGTGAGTCTCACCCTCAGAAAACTCGCACCCGAGGAACCACTCCTCGTGTTTCCGGCTGTCGAGCCTGAGCCCCTGCCTTCCCGGATCGATGAGCCAGCGCAGCCAACTTCTTCCGCCCGGAGAAGGAGAAGGAAAGCCTCCGCTCTCCAGCTCACGCCTGCCACAGTCAGCGAGCCAGCGCCCGCGCCTGCCACGGTCAGCGAGCCAGCGCCCGCGCCTGCCACGGTCAGCGAGCCAGCACCTGCCACGGTCAGCGAGCCGGCACCTACACATATCACAGTGAGTGAGCCAACGCCTACGCACATCACTGTGAGCGAGCCTGTCGCCCCTGAAGTCAGTGAGCCAGCGCCTGTAGCCTCGACCGTCCCTGAGCCAGCGCCTGTAGCCTCGACCGTCCCTGAGCCAGCGCCTATAGCCTTGACCGTCCCTGAGCCAGCGCCAGCAGCCATGGCCGTCCAAGAGCCAGCGCCAGCAGCCATGACCGTCCAAGAGCTAGCACCAGCGGCCATGACCGTCCAACAGCCAGCGCCCCTCGAACCTTCTAGGGCTCTGCTTCCCGAGCCTTCCAGGGCTCCGCCTCTCGAGCTTTCCAGAGCTCCACCTCTCAAGCTTTCCAGAGCTCCGCCTCTCAAGCTTCTCGAGCCTCCCAGGGCTCAGACTCTCCAGCCTCTCGGGCCATCCAGGGCTCCACCTCTCAGAAGTCCTCTCGAGCTTTCCAGAGCTCTGCCTCTCGAGCTTTCCAGAGCTCCGCCTCTCGAGCTTTCCAGGGCTCCGCCTCTCGAGCTTTCCAGAGCTCCGCCTCTCGAGCTTTCCAGAGCTCCACCTCTCGAGCTTTCCCGAGCGTCGCCTCCCGACCTTTCAGGGCTCAGCCTCCCAAGTCTCTCGAGTCTTCCAGGGCTCCTCCTCCCGAGCCACCCAGGGCTCCGCCTCTCAAGCCACCCAGGGCTCCGCCTCTCAAGCCTCTCCAGCCTTCCAGGGCTCCGCCTCTCGAGCCTCCAAGGGTGCCTCTCGAGCCTCCCAGGGCTCCGCCCCTCAAGTCACTCGAGCCTCCCAGGGCTCCGCCACTCAAGTCACTCGAGCCTCCTAGGGCTCCACCCCTCAAGTCTCTCGAGCCACCCACGGCTCCGCCTCCAGAGCCTCCTACGGCTCTGCTCCCAGAGACTCCAGCACCTACTAGAGATCTGCCTCTCGAGCAGCCTTCGGCTCCACCTCTCGAGCCCCCTATAGCTCTGCTCCCAGAGACCCCTGAGCCTCCTACGGCTCCGCCTCCTGAGCCTCCTATGGCTCCGCCTCCCGAGCCTCCTACGGCTCCGCCCCTAAGGGCCCCTACGGCGCCACCTTCCTCGGCGCCACATCCCAGGTCCCCTGAACTGGCCCCTGTTCGGCGGCCACCTCCCGGATCTCCTCGACCTGTCCCTGTCCTGTGGCCATCTCCCAGGCCACCTGAACCGGCCCTTGCCTTTCGGCCAGCTCCCGGGCCACTCAAACCTGTCCTTGCCCGGTCGAAACCTCCCTGGCCTCCTAAACCTGTCCCTACCCAGTGGACGCCCCCCAGACCACCTGACCCGGTTCCCTTCACCCCCAGGCCACCTGACCCGGTTCCCTTCACACACCCCCAGAGACTGCTTACCTGCCCTCTCGGCCTCCCTGGTCTTCCGGTCTGCCCCTTGTGCCCCCGTGGACTGTCCCATTTCCCTTCTCTCCCCCGTGGACTGCCTTGCCCCCTGTGCCCCGGTCCTTTTGAGGGGGGATTATGTAACGTTTCGGTGTTGTCTGTCCTATGTCCTCTGTTTTCACCCATCACTTTTATGTCATGTTTCCTGGTCTGCTCCGTGTTTTCCGTTTCACCCGTCACCGGTGATTCTATTGTAAGGAACGTGGAAATAGAGACTCCAGCCACTATTGTTAATTGCATTTCGGGGGCCAGAGCGTCTGACATCAAATCAAATTTACAAGTGCTGGCTAATGCTAAACGTAGATTTTCTAAAATTGTTATCCATGTCGGCACTAACGATGTCCGGCTTCGCCAGTCGGAGATCACTAAAGATAATGTTAAAGAGGTGTGCAAACTTGCAAAAACGATGTCAGACACTGTAATATGCTCTGGTCCCCTCCCTGCTCGTCGTGGTGACGAGGTTTATAGTAGATTAGTGTCACTGAATGGCTGGATGTCTGAGTGGTGTCTGCAGAATAAAATAGGATTTATAGACAATTGGAAAAGTTTTTGGGGTAGACCTGACCTGCTAAAGAGAGACGGACTCCATCCCTCCAGGGAAGGTGCAGCTGTCCTCTCTAGTAATTTGGCTCATAGACTTAATAATGATATTAATTGACTAAATGGGGCCCAGGTCAGGAAGCAGACAAACTGGTTAATCTGAACGTCTGCTAGCTGCCTTGAGGCGTCACACAGGTCACATAAACTACAACACATAGAGACTGTATCACCTAGATATCTCATAGAGACTGTGTCTGTTCCCGAACTACCAAACACAAAACCCTCACTAAATCATTTAGAAAAAATTTGATTAAGGTCAAACTTGAACAAAACAAACAAATTAAAAATGTACATCATATAAAAATAGGGCTACTAAACATTAGATCTCTTTCTACCAAAGCACTAATTGTCAATGAAATTATTACAGATCATAGCTTGGATGCGCTCTGTTTGACTGAACCCTGGCTTGAACCGGATGAATATATTAGTTTAAATGAATCTACTCCCCCAGGTTATTGTTATAAACATGAGCCTCGTCTGAAGGGTCGAGGAGGAGGTGTTGCTACAATTTACAGTGAAGTTTTTGGTGTTACTCAGAGGACAGGATATAAATGTAAGTCTTTTGAACTAATAATGCTTAAGGTGACACCGTCAAATACAAATATAAATAAAAAATCTCTGTCGTCCTTTACCTTTGCTACAGTGTATAGATCACCGGGCCTTATTCAGATTTCCTTAGTGAATTTGCAAATTTTTATCAGATCTTGTAGTTACTGTAGATAGAGCCTTAATTGTTGGTGACTTCAACATTCACATAGATAATGAAAATGATACATTGGGATTAGCATTTATCGATATTCTCAACTCTCTTGGAGTCAGACAAAATGTAACAGGACCAACTCATCAGCCATAATCATACGCTAGATTTAATTCTTTCATATGGAGTTGATGTTGATAATATAGAAATTCTGCAACAGAGCGATGACATCTCGGATCATTACCTCGTCTCTTGCATGCTGCAATCAGCTAATGTTACTCAATCTACACCACGCTATCATTCAGGTAGACCCATTCTTTCGACCACTAAAGATAGCTTCACTAATACTCTTCCAGATCTATCTCATATACTCAATAAACCCCAAAGCCCAGAAGAACTTGATGAAATAACAAAAAATTTAAATGCATTCTTCTCTAGCACCCTTGATGTTGTCACCCCACTTCGATTAAAGAAAATTAAAGAAATAAGCCCTGCACCATGGTACAATGATCACACTCATGCTCTCAAGAGAGCAGCTCGGAAAATGGAGCATGTGGAAAAATACAAAATTAGAAGTATTTCAGGGTGCATGGAAGGATAGTGTCTGTAGCTACAAACACGCACTCAAAGCTGCCAGGTCAGCATATTTTAGTAAACTCATAGAAAATAACCACAACAATCCTAGATGTTTATTCAATACTGTGGCTAAATTGGTTAGGAATAAAGCCTCAACCGAACCAGATATTACGTCACAGCTCAAGAGTAATGACTTCATGAATTTCTTCACAGATAAAATTGAAATAATCAGAAATAAAATTGGAATTATGCAATCATCTGTCATAGCACCCCAGATAACAATGTCGAATAATTTCCCTCATGTGCAACTTCAATCCTTCGCTATCTTAGGTCATGAAGAGCTAACAAAACTTATCGAAACATCAAAAGCCACAACTTGTTTGTTAGACCCTATACCAACTAAGCTCTTAAAAGAGGTATCTCCTGTAATATCAGAACCTCTTCTTAATATTATTAACTCCTCACTATGCTTAGGACATGTCCCAAGAAGCTTTAAAATGGCAATTATCAAACCGCTAATTAAGAAGCCACAACTTAATCCTGGAGAACTTGCTAATTATAGAACGATTTCAAATCTCCCGTTTATGTAAAAAATACTAGAAAAGGTAGTATCCTCCCAAATATGTTCATTTCTACAGAGAAATAGTATATATGAAGAATTTCAATCAGGATTTAGGCCTCAACACAGTACAGAGACTGCACTTATCAGAGTTACAAATGACTTGCTCTTATCATCTGATCGCGGCTGCATTTCTCTTCTAGTGCTTTTAGATCTTAGTGCTGCATTCGACACGATAGATCACGACATTCTCTTGAATAGGCTAGAGAATTATGTTGGAATTTGTGGAGTGGCATTAGCATGGTTTAGGTCATATTTAGCAGACCGCTACCACATTGTCTATGTAAATGAGGAATTATCAAACCAAACAAAAGTAAAATATGGAGTGCCACAGGGATCAGTTTTAGGGCCTCTGCTTTTCTCCATGTATATGCTTCCCCTGGGAGATATTATCAGGAATCGTGGAATAAGTTTCCACTGCTATGCTGACGATACACAACTTTATATTTCTTCAAAACCTGATGAGATTTCACAATCCTCAAAATTAGCAGAGTGTATTAATGAAATAAAAGATTGGATGGCCAGAAATTTCCTTCTACTCAATTCTGACAAAACAGAGGTTCTAATTATTGGACCAAAAAACTCTGCAATATAATTTGTCTCTAGATGGATGTACTGTTACATCATCTTCAACAACGAAGAACTTAGGTGTTATATTTGATACCAATCTGTCCTTTGAAAATCAAATTACAAATGTTTGTAGAACAGCATTCTTCCACCTAAGAAATATTGCTAAATTAAGGCATATGCTCTCGGTTGCTGATGCCGAAAAACTAATTCATGCGTTCATGACCTCAAGACTAGATTATTGTAATGCATTTCTGGGAGGATGTCCAGCAAGATCAATAAATAAACTTCAATTGGTTCAAAAAGCAGCAGCCAGAGTGCTGACGAGAACCAAGAAATATGATCATATTAGCCCCATTTTATCATCATTACATTGGCTACCTGTTAAATTCCGTATTGATTTTAAAATTCTGTTAACTACGTACAAAGCTTTGAATGGTCTAGCTCCGCAGTACTTAAGTGATCTTCTACCACGCTATATTCCAACACGTTCATTAAGATCGCAAAATTCTGGCCTATTAATAGTTCCTAGAATATCAAAATCCACTAAAGGAGGAAGATCCTTTTCATATTTGGCTCCTAAACTATGGAATAGTCTCCCAAACACTGTTCGAGATGCAGACACACTCTCTCAGTTTAAGTCTAGACTAAAGACTCATCTATTTAGCCAGGCATACACCTAATTTATCCTCCAACCCACAATTAGGCTGCTTTAGTTGGGTCTGCCGGAACCAGAAACCAGAAACATTGAGCATGATCTCTTACTCTTCAATAAATTAAATGGCATCTACGCTTACATCTTTTTATTTGTTTCCCTGTCTCAACCTCGGGACTCCTATCCTGAGGTCACCAGAACCGGCTGGATCCAGCACCATTCCTGCTTCATGTTGGACTCCACTGCTACATGTCGCAGAATGATGATGACTAAATGCAGCCGGTGCCAGCCAAACATCGCTTCAATCTATTATGACGGACTTCAGAGGATGAAATGATGCCAACTCCAACCTGCATCACCTCGGTCTATAGATGGAGTACGATCTTGAAATGGAATGCATAGACTAACTATTGCCAACAAAAGCCTTCATCAGCCAATTAACAAGGACAATTGCATCTATGTGAACTTCTGCAATTAATCAAGATGGACTTCAAAGACTTTGGTCATTAATCTTACAGTTCAAACACAATCGATGTTTAATCACTGACCCTTAACACTTAGTTTAATAATTTTAAACCATGATTTTAACTATCCATAATTAATATTTACATTACATTCAAAATGTTAGCCAGAGGGAACTGGCCCCCACAGTGAGTCTGGTTTCTCCCAAGGTTATTTTTCTCCATTAATCAACATCTTATGGAGTTTTGTGTTCCTTGCCACAGTCGCCTACAGCTTGCTCACTGGGGTTATTAATACAATTATCATTTAATAATTTTTAAACACTATTAAAAATCGTATTTTATCGAAATTACACAATGATGATTAATCGACTTTATAGACATTACAGTTTTATCGTCTGTTAATGCTGATATTCTGTAAAGCTGCTTTGAAACTGTGTGTTGTGAAAGGCGCTATACAAATAAAATTGACTTGAATTGACTTGACTTGACCGTGTCAAATGTTCATGAATTAAGCTTCATGTGAGATGATGAACAGGATGCATGCATCATGATTAGTATAATAATTTAAAGTGTAGAGAGTTGGTTATATTGAAGAACAATGGAAGCCTTAGTTCTGTGATTTCACAAGTTTCCATGGCAATCATAGAAGCGACCTCAACAAATGGCTTTATCAATCATGTGATGATTTGGGGGTTTATCTGATTAACAACAAAGTTTTGCTGTGCTTCCCCATGATCCACCTCTGTTCTCAAGGCAGTTAATATTTGCCAGATGCAACAAATTCAGACTTGCTGGCACCAGTACAAATTTCTTTACAGCTCAGGGGTATGCCAGTGTATGCCATGTTTTAAGTCATTCTAAGTGGAATAGTTCAGTTTCTGAAATTGAATCGAGCCCACAACAGAAAGTGGCCAAAACTCACCCACAACTTTCCTGTGCCCCCCTTTACATAGTAAAGCCTTAACTTGCATCTGTACATGCAGTGGCGAATAGTGCTGACTGACAAAGTTTTCCAGAGCTCATGTCATGATATACATTGTGCTATAAATCTGTTTTATCTAGGTGTTGTATGAGAGAAAATTATATATAATGGCATTTGTGTTTTCAAGCAAAGCCAAATGTGGCAATTCTTAAAATATTTAGATTCTTATTGAATTCTACTCTACTGCTGATAGGTTGTTGTTGGAGTCATGCATACCAGCAGACGATGATCTGCTTTTAATGGTAGAAAGGAAATGTGAGGTGGTAGGAGAATCTCGTAAGCTTATAAGACCAATATGTGTATAAAATCTCTGAACGGCAGCATAGCGCATTTTATAAAAATCTAACTTTAACCACTTGTTTTTCTGAATAAGAACATGTAGACTCAAGAGTTTATATCTCTGCACTATTGGTTTCTATTTAGGCTCCAGGTGAGTGAACATTTATTTTACTGTTATTTAAAAAAGAATCCCCTATTTAATACATTTTGTTAATTTTTCCCCCAAAAGAAAAGTATAGTTTGTTGAAGTTATCTTATTTTGAAAAATGTCTTGGTAACGTTGGTGTATAAAACAACCTATAAATTTCACCTATATGTCATAATTGTTATTTTTAACATATTTTTTTAATTTACAAGTAATTTATTACTTGTTTTATTGTGGGGTAGATGACTTGACTGCAAAATTACATGACAATGCCCATCCCTACTCTTTTGCGACAATAAAAAAAATTCCTTGCATTTACATTTATTCATTTAACAGATGCTTTTATCCAAAGTGACTTACAAAATGAGGAAGGATACAACATAAGTGATTAATTCAATTGTATTAGAAAAGTACTAGCCAAGTGACTCCAGCCAGGTCTCCTAAGCATCCAAATTGGCCCGGTTGCTTGGGAGGGTAGAGTCACATGTGGTAACCTCCTCGTAGTCGCTGTAATGTAGTTCACTCTTGGTGGGGCGTGTGGCGAGTTGTGCATGGATGCCACGGTGGATGGTGTGAAGCCTCCACACACATTTCTCAACAAGTCACGTGATAAGATGCATGGGTTGACGGTCTCAGACATGGAGGCAACTGAGATTTGTCCTCCGCCACCCGGATTGAGTCACTATGCCACCACGAGGACTTAGTGTATTGGGAATTGGGGAAAAAAATAAAAGTACTAGCCAAGACAGAGTATAGAGTGCAAATTCCCCATCTGCTGGCAGGTCATCCCCGTCTACCTGGATGAGGGAGGGAACAAGGGGAGGGAAACAAAACAAAATGTGGCACCTACACGCCGTAATGGCGTTTTTGCTAAATTAAAAAAAAAATATTTAAAAGAGAGGGAAAAGGCCAACACGGAGCAGCAGTGGGAGAGAGAGGGAAAAAGAACACTTACTTGTCAATTCTCCGATATGCCGTAGCTTGGTCCTCGGCCACTCCCTCTAATGGATGAAAGCCACGCATCTATGGGCAGATCGGAGGCAGTCTTCCGGCCTCTTGCAGACGGAATGCCACACCGCATTCTCAGGAAACAGAAGGGGTCTCCCCCGCCCCTGTCAGTGGCTGGTAGGGGTCACCTCGCGGTCAGCGGCCGTACCTCCGCACTCAGGAATCATTCTTGGTCGTACTGAATGTAGTACAGCTTTAAATGTTAGTTTAGGCCATGGGCTGGTAATGGGCAACAAACAATGAAAAACTATGGTGCAGTCTTCGACTCATCTATGTAGTTTGACAGATCAAAACTGTTGTGCAAAGCTGTTTTTTTTTTTCATCTAAGAGCCATTTTCAAAGCTCAATTCGATTCAGAAGGTGACAATGAGAAGGTTATTCATGCTCTTATATTTTCATGCTTGGACTATTGTAATGTCCTTTATTCTGGGGCATGTCAAGCATCTATTTCTCAGCTTCAGTTCGTGCAGAATGCAGCGGCGAGGCTGCTTATGAATCCAAAAAAAGGAACATATCATACCCTTGTTAGCCTCTCTTCAGTGGCTACCTGTCCAATACAGGATCCAATATATGGTCTTATTATATGTTTTTAAAGCAGTTCATGGAATGGCCCTGGATTGTGTAGTAGATCTCATTAAGCCACATAATTTGAGCAAAATGTTAAGATCTGCTAATCAATTATTGTTGAATGTCCCCCAGTCTTATGATAAAAGGTGATCGTGTATTCTCTGTAGCTGTACTGAGGTTATGGAATAATCAACACTTTGATATTTGTCCCTCTACATCTATTACTGTATTTAAATGTTTTTTAAAGTCTTATTTGTTTCTTAAAGCTTTTTAATTTTATGTTAGTGCTGTATTGTGTTTTATGATAGTTTTATTGTGTGGTCTACCATGTAGTTTGTAAAGTGATATATATACACTCACCTAAAGGATTATTAGGAACACCTGTTCAATTTCTCAATAATGCAATTATCTAATCAACCAATCACAGGGCAGTTGCTTCAATGCATTTAGGGGTGTGGTCCTGGTCAAGACAATCTCCTGAACTCCAAACTGAATGTCAGAATGGGAAAGAAAGGTGATTTAAGCAATTTTGAGCGTGGCATGGTTGTTGGTGCCAGACAGGCCGGTCTGAGTATTTCACAATCTGCTCAGTTACTGGGATTTTCACGCACAACCATTTCTAGGGTTTACAAAGAATGGTGTGCAAAGGGAAAAACATCCAGTATGCGGCAGTCCTGTGGGCGAAAATGCCTTGTTGATGCTAGAGGTCAGAGGAGAATGGGCCGACTGATTCAAGCTGATAGAAGAGCAACTTTGCCTGAAATAACCACTCGTTACAACCGAGGTATGCAGCAAAGCATTTGTGAAGCCACAACACGCACATCCTTGAGGCGGATGGGCTACAACAGCAGAAGACCCCACCGGGTACCACTCATCTCCACTATAAATAGGAAAAAGAGGCTACAATTTGCAAGAGCTCACCAAAATTGGACAGTTGAAGACTGGAAAAATGTTGCCTGGTCTGATGAGTCTCGATTTCTGTTGAGACATTCAGATGGTAGAGTCAGAATTTGGCATAAACAGAATGAGAACATGGATCCATCATGCCTTGTTACCACTGTGCAGGCTGGTGGTGGTGGTGTAATGGTGTGGGGGATGTTTTCTTGGCACACTTTAGGCCCCTTAGTGCCAATTGGGCATCGTTTAAATGCCACGCCCTACCAGAGCATTGTTTCTGACCATGTCCATCCCTTTATGGCCACCATGTACCCATCCTCTGATGGCTACTTCCAGCACCATGTCACAAAGCTCGAATCATTTCAAATTGGTTTCTTGAACATGACAATGAGTTCACTGTACTAAAATGGCCCCCACAGTCACCAGATCTCAACCCAATAGAGCATATTTGGGATTTGGTGGAACGGGAGCTTCGTGCCCTGGATGTGCATCCCACAAATGTCCATCAACTGCAAGATGCTATCCTATCAATATGGGCCAAGATTTCTAAAGAATGCTTTCAGCACCTTGTTGAATCAATGCCACATAGAATTAAGGCAGTTCTGAAGGCTGAAAGGGGTCAAACACAGTATTAGTATGGTGTTCCTAATAATCCTTTAGGTGAGTGTGTATATATATATATATATATATATATATATATATATATATATATATATATATATTATAAATAAATACAATTAATAAAATTAAATGAATACCTTTTTCTTATATACAGTGCATTCATAAAGTATTCCTTTAATGACAAAGCAAAAAGCTGTTTTTTAATAACTTTGCAAATTTATTGAAAATAAAAAAACAATCACATTGAAATAAGTATTCTGACCCTTATCTCAGTACTTAGTTGAAGCAACCATTTTCAGGTCTCTCCAGAGATGTTCGATTGGGTTCAAGTCCGGGCTCTGGCTAGGCAACTCAAGGTCATTTACAGAGTTGTCCCTTAGTCACACTTGCATTGTCTTGGTTGTGTGTTTAGGGCCATTGTTCTGTTGGAAGGTGAACCTTCAGCCCAGTCTCAGGTCCTGAGCACTCTGGACCACGCTTTCATTAAGGATATCTCTGTATTTTGCTTCGTTCAGCTTTCCTTCAACCCTGACCAGTCCCTGCCGCCAACATCCAATTTTATCTGCAGAAGTTATAATGTATTAAATATTTGTCATATATATATATATATATATATATATATATATATATATATAAATGAGTTGATGTAAGTTGTTAACAGATGTACTGTTTCTCCAGGACCACTTCCAGGACCAGGAAAGCTCTGAAGCGCTCCTGAGATGGGCGACCCAGGCAGTCAGTGAATCCTTGTTTCATTTGCTGCACCACCTTCAGGCTACGGAACCCACGTTCTCAATAAAGAGCGATTTCCTCACACCCTGGGTCATCCAGCTGGTGCGCGCTCTTCTCACAGCACCTGGCCCCAAAACTCTACAGTCCCGGCTCCCCGAACGCAGCTCTCTCGCCTCCGGACCCGCGACTGCTCAGCACCGGCAGGCCAGCGCTGACGAGTTCCAAAGATGCCTCTCTAGGACCACCCCCCTGCTGGGTGCGTGGAGCAAGGTAAGTGCTTTGAGTTTTCTCAGCACCCAAGCCTCGGGACGCTCTTCTGCCTCCCGATGTGCTATTACCTGTCCCCTGGATTACCTGGTGGTGCACAAACCATTTCAGAGAAAGACAAAAAAGTTTCTCAAAAATAAATTGAGTGACACTTTTTTTGTGAAGTTCTTAACATATTTGTACATTGAATTATTTTATTTGTGTATTCATTTAATTTTTGAGAAACTCTTTACATTTATTTGTGGATCGCATACCTCAACTTTCTATTTGTGAATCTCTTTCCTTTTGTATGATAATATAAAACAATTCCATCTCCATATTTCTTGTTTGTTACAAAAATCACTATTTAAAAATAATTTCCAACGTCTCTGGTCAGTAGGTGGCAATAATGCGCTATATTTGTTTGGGATTCGCCATTAAAGAAGAACAGTTTTTCCCAGCGCTGATGAGAATGAATGCCCGACTTTCAGCTCTTTTGTTTCTATAGTGTACATAAGCGTATTTCCCGCCTCGATCGTAGTTCCAGTGTTTATTTTCGGCGGGAGAATTGCGAGTTGTCTGTAACGCAGTAAAACTCCAGGAAACAAGTGAAATCTGTGTGACACTGTTGTAAAGATGTTTATTAAAGAGGAGAGTGAAGATATGGCTTATCCAGAAGCATGTAGAATTAAAACCGAACACACTGACGAACAAACAGGTTGGTGTTCATTCTTCATTCTTTACATTCAGACAGTTGAACACATTTCATGACTGTAATTATAAAATTATATGAGCTGACAAATAACCTTGTTAAAGGAACACATTAAGGTACGCAAATGTATAAAACGGTCAAGTGAAATGCATCCTTGTTATCATTATTTTGATGATGAAACATCTTCCAGATTTGCTGTAGGGCTGCACAATTTTATCGAAATCAATATTGTCTGGCACAGAAACTCAATTATTATATGATCTCTCTGCAGGTGCTCCGAATCATGTTCACGTACTCCTAAACATACAATATATCACTATTATTATAAGCTGTGATTTGTGTTTTTAGTGATTGTAAATGGATTAATGGAAAGGAGGAGGCGAAAACCAGCTTGACAATATTGTAATGAAGAATTTAACCAAAAAGACAAATACACAAAGTTGTGAGACAGCTGAACGTAAATCTCTCTCTCTGTCGCACTGCAGTCTCCAGTCAGCCTTTATCTCTCTCTGAGGCTTGATTAGCCTGATTAGGGGTCGGGTGTGTGGAATCACCACCTGGCCCGCCCTGCACCCTTTCACATTCCTACCTCGTTCTCTCTTCATGACGTACACAGTCAGCGGCTGTTCCTCCGCATCCAGGCGGACGGGCTCCTCCTTCCTCCGGAGGATGGCCACGGCTGCTCCGTTGGGGTGGATGGTAGTGGTAGCGGCGCATTCCCTCCTCCTTTCCAGATTTCAGCACCAGTGTAATGGGATTAATTGAAAGGAGGCAAGAACTGGCTTGACAATATAAATAATATTTTAATGAAGAACTTAAAAAGACAAACACACAAAAGTGTCGTACAGCTGCCTGTAAATCTCTCCCTCTGTCCTACTGCAGTCTCCAGTCAGCCTTTATCTCTCTCTGAGGCTTGATTAGCCTGATTAGGGGCCGGGTGTTTAGCATCATGACCCAGTCCTGCCCTCCGCCCTGCCACAGTGATTCAAGCATTTCTAAATTTCCTTGTGTTGCTTTAATGGGATACACTTCATCTGTAGACTTAAAGTAAAAAAGTAGCTTGCTGTAACAGGAGTACCAAGGTAAAGTGAAGGTAATAACATGGTGTTTTGATTTCAACTATATGTTATTTAAATTAGACTTTAAGGTATCTTAAGTATTTCAGTAATCTTGAGTTATTTTTCATCAAATAAGCATCTGAAAAATGTTGAATTCGACACACACACACACACACACACACACACACACACACACACACACACATATATATATATATATATATATATTAGAGCCCGACCAATATGGGATTTTTGAGACCGATACGGTTTTAAAGGGGGAAAATTCACAGATTGCTGATATGGTGGCTGATATAGTTAATTTTTGAGCTAGAATGAAAACAGACCCCAGGTAGCCAAAAAAGGTTTGGCACAATAATGGCCCAGATCTGGCAGGCCAGAAGAAATAACTCTGCTCACTTGCAGTTGCCGGACTCTTGTGAAACACAGCATTGAATGACGTGCCAGAATCAGCCCAAGTATACTGGTCCGAGTCCGGGTGCTAAAACTGAGCCGACACTGCCGGCATAGGGCCACAATCACGGCAACAAAAATTGTACACTTAGCCAGTACTGGCCCGAGTCTGGATACCAAAGGCAAATCTATATGAAATACAAAATGACATCTATTTAATAATAACAACAAAAGACATTTTGCCAAAGCAATATTAGCTTGTTTGCTAAATTAAGTATATAATTGCACTTAATCTAAAACAGAATTGAAAACATTTTTGTGTTCAGTATAACTCCTCTTGTAATGAATTAGTTACCAGAAACTAATAAAATGTATGTTGTTTATTAAAGGCTCAGAGTTTTCTGGCAACACTGAACATATTTATTTACATCAGCTTAAACATCTATATGAAGAAACAATAAGCAAAACAAACTTGAGTGGAGGTGGAATATAAGGTTAAACAAATTAGTTTATTTTGCCCTTAAGAATTTAGAAAATGTATCAAGTTTACAAGGATTGAGGGTTACACCCTCTTTTTTTAATGGCATCCCCACCTACTACCTCATGTATTACCCCATAACATCCATATGTGCTCCTTTTCCCCAAGTAAAAATGACACCAGGAAAATCTGATAATTTATTTGAACCCTAAAATTAACATACAGCTTTATATAGCAAAAAGTGTCATGAACAAATGCAAAACCAAAAAATCGAATCCTCAGGACCCTCCTCAATTAAGTGTACCCTAAAAGAGAGACAGATTGACAGAAAGAGAGAGATAAGAGGGGGCACAGACACATATGGTTAGTTAGTCAGATAGATCTCAGAAATCTCAGACTGAAGACATGAATGGTAACTCTGGTAAATGGTAACAACATTTGTTACATACTTTAAAGAGAACTTGCTTGCTTTAGGGCCCAATCTCTACTTCCCCCATCTCTGTCAGATGCAAGCTGCATTCATCTTTTTATACATTTTTCAGTGTCTCCATCTGACGCACTGGCACTACTGGCATTTCTTCACACAGTTTCTTAAAAAAAAACAAATTATCAATCAGGTGAATAAGTTTTCCTGTTCAAACATGAAGCTTGTTATCCTAACTTAGCATAAAGACTGGAAAAGATGGGTTATATGGTCGTTTGAGAACGTATTCAGACCCCTTCACTTTTTGCAGACTTTATTGTGTTGTAGATTTCATTTTAAATGAATACGATTGACATATTTTATAGTTTCAAAATGACAAAAAAGGTAAAGGCCTAAAACAAAAGTTTGGGCACCCTGGATGGTCAGTACTTGGGCAAGTATCACGGCCTGTAAATGGGTACAGCTTACAGATATTTTAATAATAAAGTATTCTACTGATTATTATATTGATTAACCGAGTAATCTGATAAGAAATACTTATACTTTATATTGTTAGAATGTTATCTTTATTTTATTGATTTGCCTTATACGGTTCTTTATTGATACTCTTATTGGATATTTTTTATTGTTATTGTTATTATTATTATTTATAAATTATTATTTTATGCTGCACTAAGTTAACCATCTCCTGGTTCCAGCTTCATATCTAGCATATAGACATGACAGTGTTATCAATCTTCTCATCTAACTCTCGGCAAGAATGCATAAATGTGTTTCTTATAATGATTAATTAACACTATGATACACAAATAAAACTTACTGAGGACAACATCTTTAATGGAAAGTGCTTCAAAGCCATACTTACCATTCACTCCACGGCAGTTATCTTTCTTTGCCAGTTTGTTCGTCGTTATTTTTGACATTATTCTCCATAGTTTCTTTTACAGTCTGTAAAAATAGGTGACCTGAAAGACAATATTGTCAGTTACAAATGGTACAGTGCCTATAAATGATAAAGTATTCATCTTCCTAGGAATTTGTCATGTCTTACAGCACAGAATCAAAGTAGATTAAATGTGGTTTTTATGACAATAATTAACAGAACAATTTCTTAATATCAAAGTGAAAACAGATGTCTATGAAGTTATCTAAAAGAATTACATACAGTATATTATATACTAAATCAGGGCTCTAGACAAACATTTGAGAGCAGCAGCACCGGTGAACCAAGTTCTACAGATAGTGGCACCAGCACATGATTTGGTAGCACTGGGGTGGGGGATATTCATTTATTTTCATTAACAAAAACATTAACAGCTGTAAAAATTGTAACAACCTTATTTTTATTGGGTCAAATTTAAATATTCTGATTGACTGGGGGACATTTAGAGGCCTTCTTCTTCTCCATAAAAATGGAATGTACTTTGATTAAATGATGTTAAACATCAGCAAATATCAGTCCAAAACCTTTGACATACCAGTTTTTGTTTGAATTCCACCTGTGCAGCAATGCTCTCCTCAAGCTTCACCAGTTCATTCAGTGATATCAGTGGAATGCCAGAAACTTCTGGCACATCCACTGGACATGAATAATTGCTTTGCAGTTGAAGCAAAATCATTTTTTGAGAATTTCTGCAAAATATAGGAAAATACAAACACACGTTATAGTTTATTTAATATTTTGTTCACAGTGGACAGTTTGGTAATTTACTGTTCTCATTTTTCTTGCACACAAGATACTAACCATGGCACAGATGAACTCTTTCTAGATAAAACCAGATGATCTTGACAAATCAAGATGTGACAAAAACAATCACAAAAAGATGAAAAGAAGTATATTGGGGAGGCACATTTCTCTATTCACACAGAATATTGTGTAATTAAATAAAGTTCACTTACCAAGTACAAAATAAATAACTTTTAAATAAGTGAAATCAGTTATGATAAAATGTGTGTATGCACTGGAATAGTGAACAATACCTTTAGTTAAAGTTGTTCCACATCAAGTCCGGTGTTTAAAGAGTACAGAAGTATTAGGAGCAAAATAGTCATAAAACTAAGAGAAATAAAAGTACTCAGCTGGCAGCGAAATGAGCTCTATTCATGTGACATTATTTTAGTATTATGACAAATGTATTTTTGTGTTTGTAGCATTTTATGTTGTAGCATGTTAAAAATACTATATATATATATATATGTGTGTGTGTGTGTGTGTGTTAAAATGCATGTTAAAAATACTACTATATACTGATGTGAAGTTTAATCTTTGCATCACATTTTATAAACTTATAATATATTTTGGTTGTAAAACCTTGACATCTGAAGTAACTATATTTGCCTAATAAATGTAGCAAAGTGAAAATAACCATGAAATAAAGTGGAAGGGAAGTATAAAACTCAAGCACTTCAAATTTTTAGTTTAAGTAAATGCACTTAGTTACCAAAATAAAAGAATGCCAAAAATGTAACCAAAATGTAACATTAAATACATGTGCTAAAATTATAATATTGATACTTGCATGAATGCCTCACAGTACCTGCCTATTGGTGCTTAGCACATTCATCTAGGTTTGGTCTATAGCATAAAACCCTGTAATCAAGATTAATTACTAGATACTCTTATTAGACTAGTTACAACTGCTCAAACATTTAGAAATTGAGCTTTTTTGCCCTGGTATTTTTTTCTATAAAGAGAGAGGTAATGTACTACAGCCTACATAACATTTCTCCCTTTCTGTTTAACACACACATTTACTACAAAAACACTGCAATATGTCAGGCTTAAAATTATTCCAAGTTTAAGGGCATTTTATCTCTCCAACAAAGTACATTTTTATATAAATTAATAACTGACATAACTGTCATTTAAGAAACTCCTATTCGCGCCCATGCAGTAACCTTGGCCTGATGTGCAATAGTGATGGGAAGATCGGATCATTTTACTGACTTGGCTATTTGAATCTCGTTAAGCAAAATGAAGGAATGTTTATTTAAGTCATTTCGTTCATTAGAGCAGAATTAAATTAAAATGTTATATTTTTTAATAGCTGAATTCCCTCGATATGTCTATAGGAGATACAAACCAGCTCTACCTTTGGAGAAGGCGTAACGTTCAAGCTGGATGACGTCATGTAAACCAATCATATAATGCACCAACGTCACAGGACGGCCTTCAGTTTTAATTTGATCAAAAACATAGATTTTTGCATTTCCTTTACACAATATACAAAATGTATTATTAAATTGTAACACTACACATTTGATATGGGCTGGTGGTCATTTCACAAATGAGACCTGTCGCAACATTCTCTTCACCACCGTCTTATTAAACAGCATGTTTATCGTAGCAAACTCTACATATAGTTTTACTACAGAAGTATACAGTTTAGTGTAAAAATAAATTAAGATTAGCAGACAGGCGTTCGATTCATTGAGTGAAAAGCTTTTAGTTACCATAATTCACAAGCGTGTATCTAGTGCTATATCAGTCAACACTCAATTTTAGCTTCCTTATAAATAAACATTATGTCGATATTATATGTGTAGAACGGTTATTAACATTATATTATATGTTAATTATCAAAGATATACTTACCGCGTTAGCAAGCTTCTGCTGTTCTGCCGGTTAATCTATCAGCTCCAAAAGCCCGCCAAGTGTCATCACTAGATGTCGCAGCTATTGTGCGTGTCTAGAGAGCAGAGATGCTGTTTTTTTTTCTTTCTTCAAAACCACAATTCCCTTAAACCCTTTAAGCTTGTTTGATTATATGAATGAAATCATTAATTACCAAATTTTGTTCAATTTAATGGATTAATTAAAGAAACAAACAACCTCCATTATGAAATCACCAAAGTTAAGAAAAAAAAGACAATGTGGAAAAAAGCAAAACAATAAATGAATAATAGAAATTAAAATAATAATGAAATACAATAAATAACATAAAGTTGACATGGAAAGGGCTTTTCAACTGATATTCCAAAGTATATATAATGTGACTAAATGTTCCGTGTCTCAGCCCAAATCGGGCCAAACCCGCACATCTGAAGCCTTGCCAAATCTGGCTACCATTACTGGAAAAGAGATGGTTCGTTTTTGGTGAGCCGCTGCCAGAACACAGCTAGGGGTGGCTCGATACCACTTTTTCATGTCCGATACTGATTCCTATACCATAACCTTGAGTATCTGCCAATATCGATACAGATACACTACCATCTTTTACTCCCTCTTAAACAATTAAGCTGTTTATAACACATTTGTCAGGAGAATGCACTATGCTTAACCTATCCATCTAAAAAGCATCATGCTCAAACAGTGCAACAAACGTTCTATTCCCCTAAAGGAAGAAATAAAGTAGCCCACAACATGACTCAGTTGTGCAATACTGCTGCTTCATTTTTATTTACATTTTTCAAACAGAACTTGTTGCAGCATTTTTAATTAGTCAGCACAATTCAAACATTCAAAATTAAATTTAAAGTGCAAATTTAAAGAATTATAATTCCAGTCAAATACTGGATGTAACTCAACACTCAATGTAGTCATACCACTATTGTAAACCATAACTTAAATAAAATAAATAAAAACATAAAAAAATAATAGTATCTCCATTATAAAATGTACAGTAGAACACAAGCGACCCACAATCTTTCTGCCGATAGCCAGTGCATCACTTATACTGCATTGAGCTAGCAGACCCTCATTCACAATAAGTTGCAGGGTATGCGCAAAGCATCCCAAACTGGGAACTCCAAGGCGATCCATTGCTTTTATTACGTTACTAGCATTGTCTCTTAAAATTACATGGACTTTACTCTTCTCAATTTTCCATGTATTTAACAGCGATGGACTCTCCTGTGTGTGAGCCACGAAAGTGCATGTAGCACTGCTTTTTGCTAATTAAAGCTTGAGTCTACCCACTGTGCAGTCAGGCTTAGTAATGACATAGGACACACATCTGAGCTCCAGATGTCAGTTGTGAAGCTAATCATGGCAACATTTTCTAAACATTTTCTAAATGAATTCACACACTTGCTTGTACTTATTGGGACAGCCATGTCGGAGATGAAATGCCGGTTTGGCATCATGTAGCGAGGATCCAAATACTCCATTAAGTGTCAAAAACCCATATTCTCAACAACAGAAAGGGGTTGGTCATCCAGCACAATAAAGTCAGTCACTTTCTCCGTTATCAGCTTTGCTTTGTTGCTGTTTGGGGGGAGTTTTTCACGCTTCTGAATTGTTTCCAGCAATGTTTGTTGTTGCAGCACACTTTTCTTCTTGGCATTCATTGCCTGGATAAATTCAGCATACTCCTTTCCATGATTCTTCTGCAAGTGTTTAATCAAGTTCGTGGTGTTGAAGTTTCCACCTCGAAACGCTTACGTAGCATAAATTGCACTCGGCTTTGTTTTTTTCTTCCTTGAGTTTAAAATAACTCCACACAGCTGACATGATGATAGTGCTAACAAGTCTCACCTACAGTGGGTACGGAAAGTATTCAGACCCCCTTAAATTTTTCACTCTTTGTTATATTGCAGCCATTTGCTAAAATCATTTAAGTTCATTTTTTTTCCTCATTATTGTACACACAGCACCCCATATTGACAGAAGAACACAGAATTGTTGACATTTTTGCACATTTATTAAAAAAGAAAAACTGAAATATCACATGGTCCTAAGTATTCAGACCCTTTGTTCAGTATTTAGTAGAAGCACCCTTTTGATCTAATACAGCCAGTCTTTTTGGGAAAGATGCAACAAGTTTTTCACATCTGGATTTGGGTATCCTCTGCCATTCCTCCTTGCAGATCCTCTCCAGTTCTGTCAGGTTGGATGGTAAACGTTGGTGGACAGCCATTTTCAGGTTTCTCCAGAGATGCTCAATTGGGTTTAAGTCAGGGCTCTGGCTGGGCCATTCAAGAACAGTCACGGAGTTGTTGTGAAGCCACTCCTTCGTTATTTTAGCGGTGTGCTTAGGGTCATTGTCTTGTTGGAAAGTGAACCTTCGGCCCAGTCTGAGGTCCAGAGCACTCTGGCGAAGGTTTTTGTCCAGGATATCCCTGTACTTGGCCGCATTCATCTTTACCTCGATTGCAACCAGTCGTCCTGTCCCTGCAGCTGAAAAACACCCCCACAGCATGATGCTGCCACCACCATGCTTCAGTGTTGAGACTGTATTGGACAGGTGATGAGCAGTGCCTGGTTTTCTCCACACATACCGCTTAGAATTAAGGCCAAAAAGTTCTTGGACTCATCAGACCAGAGAATCTTATTTATCACCATCTTGGAGTCCTTCAGATGTTTTTTTAGCAAACTCCATGCGGGCTTTCATGTGTCTTGTACTGAGGAGAGGCTTCCATCGGGCCACTCTGCCATAAAGCCCCGACTGGTGGATGGCTGCAGTGATGGTTGACTTACTACAACTTTCTCCCATCTCCTGACTGCATCTCTGGAGCTCAGCCACAGAGATCTTTGGGTTCTTCTTTACCTCTCTCACCAAGGCTCTTCTCCCCCGATAGCTCAGTTTGGCCAGACGGCCAGCTCTAGGAAGGGTTCTGGACATCCCAAACATCTTCCATTTAAGGATTATGGAGGCCACTGTGCTCTTATGAACCTTAAGGGCAGCAGAAATTTTTTGTAACCTTGGCCAGATCTGTGCCTTGCCACAATTCTGTCTCTGAGCTCTTCAGGCAGTTCCTTTGACCTCATGATTCTCATTTGCTCTGACATGCACTGTGAGCTGTAAGGTCTTATATAGACAGGTGTGTGGCTTTCCTAATCAAGTCCAATCAGTATAATCAAACACAGCTGGACTCAATTGAAGGTGTAGAACCATCTCAAGGATGATCAGAAGAAATGGACAGCACCTGAGTTAAATATATGAGTGTCACAGCAAAGGGTCTGAATACTTAGGACCATGTGATATTTCAGTTTTTCTTTTTTAATAAATGTGCAAAAATGTCAACAATTCTGTGTTTTTCTGTCAATATGGGGTGCTGTGTGTACAATAATGATGAAAAAAAATTAACTTAAATGATTTTAGCAAATGGCTGCAATATAACAAAGAGTGAAAAATTTAAGGGGGTCTGAATACTTTTCGTACCCAATGTATCTATCACTCACGTTCAAGCTACTGTTCACATGATGCCAGTTTTGCCAAGTCCGAGTTTTTCCTTCTCCTGAAACGCAATTGGGCTAGTTTTGAGCAGCAAATGCGCAGGATTTTGTTGTGAAAACCTGGCAACCCTGTGTGATGCATGCTGCTCATCTCTCTTCAAGGCATGTTGCTCAGGTGTTAAGCATTTGTATGACAGTTTAGGACTAAGTTAGTGATCGTATCGGAATATACTCCCCCGGCTCCTACAGTATCCGATCCAGTGATTTTGGCCAGTATCGGACTAATACTGATACTGAATATCGGATCGGCACACCCCTAAACACAGCCGAGTGCGCCAACACTCAGCCGCAATTGGCCCGATTGCGCTGGCTACCTGGGACCTTTTCTATGTGGATTGTGCTCAGATTTTGCACCGATATGACTATAAAAAGTCATAGTTTACATTATTATTATAATACATTGTAATAGAAAATACATAGTACGAGAAAATACATTTTCTCAACACTGAGAAAATAAAGAATTAATAAAACTACAGTAAATATCTAAATAAACATCAGTACTGTATGTCCAGTGTCAGTCAGTTGCTGACCATTTAAATAAAGAATAAATAAAAATAAAATAAATAGCTAAATAAACATCAATAGTACTGTTTATTATCAGTCAAATGCTGACTATTTTAATACTGCCAGTCAGTTAGGGGCAGATTGTAAAACAAGAAGCATTTCCACCTGTCAATAGATAAACAGCAGCAGCAGCGTTACATCGTATTCTGCTATACAAGTAATGGAAAACCAGACTTTTAAATATTACATTTTGTAAGTGCAATGACTGGAATTGTTCAGTTGAAGGGGGTACCAAACTGTGAATCCTGAACAAAACAGTTTGGTGAACACATGTTTACATATTAGCTTCCACTCAGCTGGCAATGTATGAAAGTAGCTATGTGGTTAACTAGTTAGCTAGAAGCATGTTGTCATAGAGAGTAAAAGATGGATGTTGTTATTTACTTTCCAGCATTGCGTCTCACCATATAGGTAACAACATAGAATGAAATCAACACAACAGACCCACAACACCATTGCACCGCTGTCTGCTGAGCTGCAAAAAGATGCTCTGACAAACTATAGCTGGCTAACAGCAAACAGATGTGAGAAACATGGTTGTCAGGGACAGGGTTAACGCTATATTGAAAAGGGAAAATATGTATAAATAAATAAATTCTAATATATGACGTATGACGTGCCAAACAGATGAAGGTCAATACATTTGCAGGAAAACTGCTGTAATAACCAACATATAACTCACACTTAAGTTCCACTTAAACACCAGCCATTGACATAGTGACACCCCCGTGTAGTAATGCATTCCATTAACTTGGAAAGTCATAATTTCCAACAGTCCTATCCTGAAAAGTACAGTGGATCACCAATTGAAGTGACTTCCAACTTGGAAACTCAGCAGAAATATTAAAACTCTGATTTCGCCAAGATGCGAGTGCATGACATCACACAGACACGTCGGCACTCAGGAAAACAAAGTTAACGTTCAGAAAAATAGGCATGAAATCTAGATACTTATTCTATATAAAATTAACTGTAATGATCATTATTATATATATATATATATATATATATATATATATATATATATATATATATATCTCAGTAAGAACAGCTTTAGTTCAGCCACAATGGAGGGTTTTCTGGTTTACCTTCTAGTCATTCTGTGTACCGTTCCTGCCTGTTGTTTAGACCCTGATAGTTTGCTGCCTGCCCTGTTTATCTCTTGCCTGTCCAGTTCTACTATTGTTTGCTGCCTGCTCTGATCTCTGCCTGTTCTAGTTACTCTTCTGCCTGCCTTCTACATTCTCTGTTTGCCTGCCATTGACCCTGCCTGTACGACTTTTGTGCTGTCTTTAATAAAATACCGCAGATGGATCCCAACTTGCCTGAGACTTCATTACAGGAGACTTCGCCACACCATGATCCAGCGGTGATTTCACGTATGACGGAGGAGCTCACAGCCCAAGCTAATCAGCTGTCAGCTCAACAACAGCAACTTGTTCGGCTTACGGCAGCAGTTGAAGAGATGATGCGCTCCATGCAGGTAATGCATCAGCCGACATCCGCACCGGATCCCGCAATACCTCCAGCCGGCTCGGCGACGACTGCCACGCCCCTCGTAGTAACCTCCGCGAGCCCACGACTCGCGCTGCCGGAGAAGTTTGACGGTTCACCGTCGAAATGCAAGGGGTTCGTCATGCAATGCTCCTTGTTCCTTTCTCAGCAACCGGCACTTTACCCCTCTGACGAAAGCAAAATCCTTCTGATGAACTCCGTCCTCACTGGCAGAGCCCTAGATTGGGCAACCGCACTTTGGACCAGCCAAAGATTCGCTCAATTTACCTTTGACTCCTTCCGACAAGGTTTGATTGATGTTTTCGATCACCCTGAGGGCGGCAAGAACGTCGGCGAGCAACTTTTGGCTCTCCGCCAAGGAACACGGACGGCTGCGGACTACGCACTCTCCTTTCGAACCCTCGCAGCCCAAACGGGCTGGCTCGAATCCACCCACAAACTTCTCTTCCGGCAGGGCCTCGATGCAGATCTCCAGTCCGAGCTGGCTTGTCGTGACGAAGGTATTTCTCTAGAGCAGTTCATCACCTTGGCAATCGGCATAGACAACCTCATTCGTTCCAGACGTCCTGCTCGGTGGTCGACCCCTCTCTCTTCAGTGCCCCAACCAACCAACACTTCAGAACCCATGCAGGTCGACTGGTCGCACATCTCCCCCGAGGAAAGGGAACGCCGTTACGCCAACCGCCAACTGTCTCTACTGCGGTCAAGCGGGACATCAACGCATCAGCTGCCCGACGCGCCCTTCACAAGCTTCACATCCTGGGGTGAGTCTGCTAGTTTCCTCTACTTTGCCTGGAACCAGTCTCGAAGTACCCATTGAAATAACCTTCCGGTCAACCAGTATTGACTCCCAAGCTTTGATCGACTCTGGGGCGGCGGGGAATTTTATCGATGAATTGTTCTGTGAACAGTATAAAATTCCCCTGTCAGTGTGTAATCCTCCTTTGACAGTGGCGGCGCTAGATGGTCGTCCCCTGGGATCCGGTAAAGTGTATTACACCACCTGTGACCTCCTCCTGCAGGTGGGGGCACTGCACACCGAAACCATACGCTTCTACGTCATCCAATCTCCTCGCAATCCTGTAATCCTTGGCTTCCCCTGGCTCCGACTACACAACCCACGAATTTCCTGGCGGAACAATCAACTCACTCAGTGGGGCCCCACTTGCTCTACGAAATGCCTACGCTCCATTCGACCTACCTCCGTGGGGGCCGCCCACGTCATAAAGAACTTCGACACAGTTCCCGCTATTCCTTCGGCATACGCCGACCTCAGTGAAGCCTTCAGCAAGGCCAAGGTGTCACAACTCCCACCACATCGGTCCAGCGACTGCGCCATCGAGCTCCACCCTGGAGCTTCACCGCCCCGTGGCAGTATCTATCCCCTGTCAGAACGTGAATCTCTCGCCATGAAATCCTACATAGAGGAGGAGCTAGCCAAGGGGTTCATCAGACACTCCACCTCTCCAGCCGCAGCCGGCTTCTTCTTCGTGGGCAAGAAGGACGGCTCGTTACGCCCCTGTATCGACTATCGTGGCCTGAACGACGTCACAGTAAAATTCCGATACCCATTGCCCCTGGTTCCCTCAGCCCTAGAACAACTACGGTCGGCCAAGTTCTATACTAAACTGGACCTCCGAAGTGCCTATAATCTGATTCGCATCCGGGAGGGGGACGAGTGGAAGACTGCCTTTTTTACCACCAGCGGCCATTATGAATACCGGGTCATGCCGTTCGGCCTGTCCAACAGCCCTTCAGTGTTCCAATCTTACGTCAACAACATCTTCAGGGACATGCTCAATAGGTGCCTGATTGTGTACATCGATGACATCTTGATTTACTCTGATTCCCTCGAGGAACACCTTGTCCAGGTGAGAGTGGTCCTGAAGCGACTTATCCAGCACCAGTTATATGCCAAGGCTGAGAAATGTGAGTTCCACCTGAGATCTGTTGCCTTCCTGGGGTACATCATTAGCCCCGAAGGGGTGGCCATGGACGATAGTAAGGTCCAAGCCTTACTGAACTGGCCCCAACCTACCACGGTGAAAGAACTCCAACGCTTTCTGGGATTCTCCAACTTTTACCGAAGATTCATCAGAAACTTCAGCACCGTCGCCGCACCCCTCACCAACCTGGTAAAGGAGAATCAACACAAACTCCACTGGACCCCCGACTCCCTCCGGGCCTTCGCTCAGCTAAAGGAGCGCTTCACCTCTGCACCCATTCTGCGCCACCCAGACCCTGACATACCGTTCGTCGTGGAGGTGGACGCCTCGAACACGGCATTGGAGCGATCCTCTCCCAGCGACAAGGTAACCCTCCTAAGCTGTTTCCCTGCGCCTACTACTCCCGCAAACTCTCTTCAGCCGAGCGAAATTATGACGTCGGCAACCGTGAGCTCCTGGCTATGAAAGCCGCGTTGGAGGAGTGGCGACATTGGTTGGAGGGGTCCAGACATCCGTTCCAAGTTTTCACGGATCGTCGCAATCTTGAATATCTTCGCTCTGCCAAGAGACTCAACCCCAGGCAAGCCAGATGGGCTCTATTCTTTACTCGCTTTGAGTTCACCATTTCCTACCTTCCCGGGTCCAAGAATGTCAAGGCCGATTCTCTATCTCGACAACACGAAGCCACACCTCCACGCTGCAGCACCGAACCCATAGTCCCGTCCGAGTTGTTTCTGGCCCCCATCCAGTGGGACCTCATGGCAGACATCACCCAGGCCCATGCCTCCGCTCCGTCACCGGTCTACGGGAGAGGACCATGCGCTGGGTACATGATGCACCGCACTCCGGTCACCCGGGCATCACAGCCACCACCCGCCTGCTGCGGAACCGCTTCTGGTGGGAGACTGACACGGCCGACTTTGTTAACAAGTGCCAAGCCTGCAATGTCGCCAAAACCCCCAAACAACCATCAGCCGGCCTGCTTCAACCGCTTCCCATACCTCGACTTCCCTGGTTGCACATCGCTGTGGACTTTATCACGGACCTACCCAACTCTCTACACCATACCACCATTCTAACAGTAATTGACCGTTTCTCCAAGGCCTGCCGTCTCATCCCACTGCCCAAACTGCCCTCTGCCCTGGAGACCGCCGAACACCTGTTCCAATATGTCTTTCGGTACTATGGGCTCCCTGAGGACATCGTTTCCGACCGGGGCCCACAATTCACGTCCCGGGTATGGAGGGCTTTCTTCCAACTTCTGAACGTCAACGTCAGCCTCACTTCCGGGTACCATCCTCAGTCCAGTTGTCAGATGGAACGCCTGAATCGGGAAATTACAAGATTCCTCCGATGTACTGCCATCGCAATCAGGCGGATTGGAGTCGCTACCTTCCGTGGGCCGAGTATGCCCAGAACTCCCTCCTCAAACCCTCGACCAACCTGACACCATTCCAGTGTATCCTGGGTTACCAACCCCCTCTCTTCCTGTGGTCCGGCGAACCCTCCGAAGTCCCCGCAGTCAACGATTGGCTGCAACGCAGTGAGGCAGTGTGGGACCAGGCCCACGTCCACCTTCAACGGGCGGTGAATCACTCCAGAGAACAAGCCAACCGTCACCGTCGTCCTGGCCCCAGTTACGTCCCTGGCCAATGGGTTTGGCTCTCAACCCGAGACATCCGCATGCATCTACCATGCAAAAACTCAGTCCTAGGTATGTGGCTCCCTTCAAAATTCTTAGACAGATCAATCCAGTTTCTTTCCGTTTGCAACTCCCTACTAATTACCGTATTTCTCCTACTTTCCATGTCTCCCTGCTCAAACCGGCTGATGCTCCGAGGACTGTGGAGGGGGTGCCTCCCAGGCCCCTCGACCTCGGGGAAGACCTTGACGCAGGTCGCATCCTCGCGTCCGGAGCCGCTCACGGGGGGGCTCTGTTACGAACACTGAGAGCGCCCCCCCCCCCTCCAGTCATCGGAGATCTGATTCACCGGAGTATTGACCGCTAAGACTATATTTCCCATAAGCCCGCATACCTAGGTCTGATTACTCCACAGCTGTTCCCTGTTTCCCACGCTCTATTTAAACTGTTCAGTCTACTCTCTCTTTGCGAAGTCTTGTTTGCTCCGGCGACTCTACCAAGCAAGTTTATCTCTGGTTTACCTTCTAGTCATTCTGTGTACCGTTCCTGCCTGTTGTTTAGACCCTGATAGTTTGCTGCCAGCCCTGTTTATCTCTTGCCTGTCCAGTTCTACGATTGTTTGCTGCCTGCCCTGATCTCTGCCTGTTCTAGTTACTCTTCTGCCTGCCTTCTACATTCTCTGTTTGCCTGCCATTGACCCTGCCTGTACGACTTTTGTGCTGTCTTTAATAAAATACCGCAGATGGATCCCAACTTGCCTGAAACTTCATTACAGAACTACCCGCTTAAGGTCCTGCCACTGCATCTAAATTGAGTTCAAGTTAGGACTTTGACTAGGCCACTCCAAAACTTTAATTTTGTTTCTTTTGAGCCATTCAGAGGTGGACTTTCTCCTATGCTTTGGATCTTTATCTTGCTGCATAATCCAGTTGCAAGTGAGTTTCAACTCACAGACCGATGACCGGATGGTCTCCTTTAGGATTTTCTGACAGAAAGAAGAATTAATGTTTCCCTTAATTATTGCAAATTGCCCTGACCCTGAAGCAGCAGAGCATCCCCACACAATCACACTACCATAGTGGACCTTGTGCTTGAGGCTGGTATTCTTGCTGCCATGGATTACCTCTTGGGTTTGATAGCTTGTCATTTATCCATGTATTAAAAGGGCAGTCTTTCTGTCTGTGACCTGGCTGATATCCCCAACATATTCCTGGTGTGCCATAGTTTCTTTAACCGTTGTTCTGTCGCCCTCTTCCTACTTGGAGTGGTCTGTTCCAGTTTCTGTTGTTTGGGTGTACTGGATTTACATAGATTACAACTGGTGCTGGTGGCTGTGATGTTCTACCTGGTGTTGGTATTGCATTCTGAGTGACAGGTACAGGTGGCATTGCTACAGTCTGGGCAACAGGTGCAGACACATTTACAGGGGCCATCACTGCTGATTGTTCTTCTCCCTTCTCTCTCACAGCAGCTTGAATAATTTTTTTCCCCAGTTAGCTCTTCGAGCTGCAGTTTTCTTTGTAGTTCTTTTTCTTGATGTTTCAACTTTGCTTCATTCTTCCTTTGTTGTTCCACAGCATGAGTCACATGTTCACAGAACTCTCTTTGTGTATTGGAGTTCAGTCCAACTACATCCTCCAATTTGTCGTTCACTGTTTCTGTGGATGGAAATGCCTTGTTGATGAGAGAGGTTAACAGAGAATGGCCAGACTGGTTCGAACTGACATCTGCACCAACCCGCATCATAATAGTATTCTGACATGCTAGTCTTCTTACCAACTCAGATAACAATTATGTACAATTGTGGTGAGAAGACTAGCATATCTTTGTCCTACATTTCAGCGCATTCACACAATGAGGCGGCCTTGTTTGCTCATACACATTATCATTTGACTAATGAAAGAAAACACCAGCTGCAAAGATATCATACATTCAGCTTATTAGAACAAGACACCATTCATATAATAACTGATTAAAAGTATCTTTGTAGGAAATGCCTCCTGTATTTTACTGAGGCACACCACAGCTGCAAAGATACGTGCCAGCACAAAGGAAACACACCAAGGACTCACATCAGAATGCTATTAATTAACAGAAACACATTTTGTTTTTGAAGAAATACACCTGTTGTTCAAGGTTATACACCATATATCCACTCTGTGGCTTTCAGAAAACAAAGCATGATGGACACAGCAACAACTCAGCAATAATTTAAACTTGGACCCTAAACATACAATGTGTATTAGATATATGCCACCATTCAAGTTTGACTACAACTTAATGTAATTTAATTCATTGCCATGACAACACTATTAAAACTATCAAGCATCCCTTCAAAATTTTCCATCAGCAGTGTCTTAAGCAATTTGGGTAAGATAACTTTTTCAAAGTCAGTTGTAAGTGCCACACTTCCTGCTGCCAGTTGGTGGTGCTATGACTGTGACCCACAATAGCCCTGTCCATGTGATTAGCCCCCAGGAAAAATCATACAGCTCAATTTTGATCTAAATCACTCAACGCACGCAGAAGATAGTAGACACTTTCTGTTTGCCTATTTTTGCCATTAATTTAGTGAATTGCCATGGCAGCAGCATTATTTAAAAATCTGTTTACAATTTACCATCTTCGATGTCTTGGCATAATGTTGTCTAAATGTGATGACAGTCTTATGAATCACCATTCAGAGAATCAATCAATCTATCTATCTATCTATCTATCTATCTATCTATCTATCTATCTATCTATCTATCTATCTATCTATCTATCTATCTATCTATCTATCTATCTATCTATCTATCTATCTATCTATCTATCTATCTATCTCTGTCTGTCTGTCTGTCTGTCTGTCATCAATTTTTTTATTGTAATTTAAAAAAAATTGGCTAACTGCTTAATAAAAATTTTTTGCTATAATTTAATGTAATTATTTATTGAAAAAAATTATGTAGATCTAAAGATTATATTGCAATTAAATTATTTACCATTTTTTATTTATCCATAAACTGGCTTTAAATTAAAATAACAAATGTTATTCATGGCATTAGATGTTAAGATTTTAATGTGAGCACAGAAGTCATTTAGGTTAGTAATTTCATTGCGATTCTGTTGTTGCATTTTTTTCTCTGTGCACTGACAAAATAAAAGAAGTACATTTACTTTGAGTCTGCATTCGTTATTCATATGTACAACTGTTTAAATAGCTTCTAAATTAATGTAGGGAAAATGAGAACATAAATTAGTTTAGAATACTGTATGTTCGGCCATAATTATTCAAAGCATAAATTACCAACTGATTTCCAACAAACAACTATTTGTCATGGTTCCGGCATTTGTGCCAGCTCATACTGTTGTTTGTTTTTCTCTCTACCTCGTGTCACACGATCAGCATTTCCATAGGAACGGTGATTGATCTCGGGGAGATGCTGATCACAGCAATGATTTACTAGCCCGTTACCATCCGTTTCACTCCGATTGCACGCCCTACTTTTTCCTTGTGTGTCATCTCGTTATTTGCTTGTTTATTGTTAACTGTCATGTTAACTGTGCTCTCTTGTGTAGTTGGAGTACGCTCTTGTGTCTGTTGGTTGCGCCTCTGTAGAGGTGCGGTTTCCTTCCTGCTTGTCGTGACTAGGGTTGGGCGATGTCCCAAGTTGACGAAGTTGACAGTAAAACATCGCGATGGACGATGATATCGGAATGGCGGGATTATATAATTTTCAAAAATTATATGAAAAATTATAATTTCGTTATTTTAGTAACCCAACTAATGACTCGTCGGCGCTTTATCAGTAGGTTGCACGACACGTGAAGCATTTTTTTTTTTTAGCTTTCACTGAAGAAGAGTTGTGCACTTTTTATTTTAATATATCTCTTTACATAAATACTATTTTCCACTTAAAAACTATAATTTCATTATTTTACTCACTGATGAGCAAAAGGTCGAGGCAGAAATGACCATGTACCTGCAGGAAATGGCCATTGATGGGGAAGAGGACCCGCTGACTTGGTGGAAAACGAACGACAAAAGGTTTCCGTTCATGGCAAGATTAGCACGGAAATATCTGTGCATATGTGCTACCAGTACTCTATCAGAGCGGGTCTTCGGCACAGTGGGTAGTGTAGTTACTCCAATCCGCAGCTTATTAAAACCAGATAAAGTGAATATGGTGGTATTTCTGGCCAGAAACATCGAAATTTAAACATGGTCTATGGTGAAAGATATTAGACTTCTTTACGCATTTTTCGCCATCCATTGCGGAGCTATTCGATTTTGCATATTATTTTTTAAACGTTCATTTGTGTAGTTCATATGACCACTTTACAATATCTCAATAACATAATTTATTTTGTAGCCTGTGCTGAAGATAATTGTGCTGCTAATTATAAGTGAAATGTTAATGCCGAGTTTCGGTCTGAGTGTTGTTCACGTTTTCTTGTTTTATTTGTTGTTCTTCTATGTTTTAATAAATGTGTGTTATTCATATTCACCTTGTTTCTTTCATTTGATTTGACATTATGTATTTATGGCCAAGGAAATTTTTCTTTAAAAGTATTAACCAGACAAAAGTTATTTGACGTTCTCTGGTCTGGGTTTATCTTAAACTGCCGCTTCAGTGTATACAAGAGCTATGTGACAATGAGCAAGATTTTCTGAGACACTACAACTACTAATAATTAATTAATAAAGGCTATTTTCTTGTAGCCTACAACATATAATATTTTAATCTAAATGTACAGTGTAAGACATGTAAAAAAAAGACAAGAAGCTAACAATGTCAAGATCAATATTTTTGTAGCCTGCCTGACACGGTATTTTCACAGACTAACACGTCACGTCTCTGGCATATACTACAGTATTTAAAATAGCATATATGCATTAGTTATATTCTAAATTTAATTTACAGAGCAATCCCTGCAAAGTTTTTAGGTTAACTATAGAAAAGACTAGGATTAGTGAGTCACACTAGCAAGACTCGCAAAAGGGGCATGGCATCACGATGGTGGCTCTACATCGTGATGTTGGTCAGCCATCACGATGGACGATGATATCGTCCATCGGCACAACCCTAGTCGTGACCCTCACCAGTTCTGTGTGCAGTTCATGTGGAGGAGGATCCCTTGGTCTCTGCCCGCGTTTCATGGACTACATCATCTGGGCTTTGCTTCGCAACACACGGACTCTCTTTGGATTATTCCCGACTTCCCCAAAGCACACACTTATCATAAAACTATTGAATTGTCATCTCTGCTTTTGTGTCCTTTGTCCCCTCCGTGACACTAGAACACCAACCTTGTCACAAAGTCATCATGATGGGCTGGCACCACTCCAAAGTTATGTTGTGGCAACAAATACAGAAATGTAACTTTTCCGGTTGTCACAACATAATCAGTTAACAACATAATCAGTTACATTGCCACAACTAAAGTTTGGTCAGCAAATTACGGTGTAGTTAGGAAAGTGCCCATACTTTGGCTACCTGCAATTATAAAATGGCTGAATTTGCTGCTACTTTTCTCAAACTTTGCAATGCAGTTTTCTGCATTTTTTGGGGTTGTTTTATAATAATCATTATATACCCATTTAATTTAGTGTGAGGGTTTCCGATAAGGAGGACATGGGAGGCAGGTTGCTCCACTCACAGGTAAGGATTTTAATGACCACACTTCACAGCGTCACACAATAATCTCTTCGGCTTCACAATTATAAACGATTTGGCTTCACTATAATAAACTCTTTGGCTTCACAATAATAAACTCTTTGGCTTCACAATTCTAACTTTCTGGACCCAGGCTGTCTCTCACCCGTCTGCTGGTTGTGTTGCTGCTTTTATGCCACTCTCCCCATGCTCACTGGAATTAGAAACAGGTGTTAATAATTTAGCTCAGGTGTAAGCGCCCTTACCGCTTTCTCTCAATCCGGACGGGCACTTCAACATGCCCCCGCTGCCACATTTATTTCATTACATTTTAAATGCCATTACATGTAAATAGTTTATTTGGGGTGGCTGTGGCTCAGGTGGTAGAGTGGGTTGTCCACTAATCGCTGGGTTGGCGGCTCAATACCCGGCCCATGCTGAAGTGTCCTTGGGTAAGACACTGAACCCCAAGTTGCTCCCAATGTCAGGATAGCGCCTTGCGTGGCAGCTCTGCCGTCATTAGTGTGTGAATGGGTGAATGAGACGCAGTGTAAAGCACTTTGAATACTGCTAAGTTTAAAAAGGTGCTATATAAGTGCGGACCATTTACCATTTGTAATTGCCACTATTTACATATACACATTATTAAATAGTTTTCTATTATTTTTACAATTAAGTTTATATTTTTATTTATATAAAAATTAAGACATTTTTTTAACAAGAAACTTTAAAAACCAGGCTTGCCCAATACCTCAAAACATGTGAATATGCACAAAAAGGAATGAGGACATTTAATGCATTGCCCTGGCAACAGTATTTAAGATATCTCCCCGAACATGCCCATGTTCTAGGTGGTGCCGAAGAGCCCCTTCTGCACCACAACAAAGCAGCTTTACAGACAATCAGGCATTAACAGAAGATAAAACTGTAATGTCTACAATGTTGATGAATCATCATTGTGTAATTAGATAAAATACGATTTAGAATTGTGTTAAAAATAAATATAGGAACACAAAACTCCATAAGATGTTGGTTAATGGGAGAAAAATAACCTTGGGAGAAACCAGGCTCACTGTGGGGGCCAGTTCCCCTCTGGCTAACATCATGAATATAATGCCAATATTACTTATGTGTAGTGCAATTCATGGTTTAAAATTATTAAATTAAGTAAGTGTTAAGGGACAGTGTTTAAACAGATTTTTTATGAACTGTAAGATTAATGACTAATGTCTTTGAAGTCCATCCTATATTAATTGCAGAAGTTCACATAGATGCAGTTGTCATTGTTAATTGACTGATGAAGGCTTTTGTTGGCAATTGATAGTCTATGCATTTATTTCAAGAGTGTAGTCCATCAATAGACCGAGGTGATGCAGGCAAAGATCAGTGAATGATGACATTTAATGCATTGCCCTGGCAACAGTATTTAAGATATCTCCCCGAACATGCCCATGTTCTAGGTGGTGCCGAAGAGCCCCTTCTGCACCACAACAAAGCAGCTTTACAGACAATCAGGCATTAACAGAAGATAAAACTGTAATGTCTACAATGTTGATGAATCATCATTGTGTAATTAGATAAAATACGATTTAGAATTGTGTTAAAAATAAATATAGGAACACAAAACTCCATAAGATGTTGGTTAATGGGAGAAAAATAACCTTGGGAGAAACCAGGCTCACTGTGGGGGCCAGTTCCCCTCTGGCTAACATCATGAATATAATGCCAATATTACTTATGTGTAGTGCAATTCATGGTTTAAAATTATTAAATTAAGTAAGTGTTAAGGGACAGTGTTTAAACAGATTTTTTATGAACTGTAAGATTAATGACTAATGTCTTTGAAGTCCATCCTATATTAATTGCAGAAGTTCACATAGATGCAATTGTCATTGTGTTGGCAATTGATAGTCTATGCATTTATTTCAAGAGTGTAGTCCATCAATAGACCGAGGTGATGCAGGCAGAGATCAGTGAGGTTCATCGCAGTTCAATCTCGCCTTTAATTTAGGTGAGGTTCGGTGTGGTCCGTCCAAGGTTCAGACAATGGCATATGAAGTATCCTATGTCTTATGGTTGGAGTTGGCATCAGTTCATCCTCTGAAGTCCATCATAATAGACTGAAGTGATGTTTGGCTGGCACCGGCTGCATGTAGTCATCATCACTCACATAGCAGTGTAGACACGTAGCAGTGGAGTCCAACACAAAGCAGAAATGGGGCTGAATCCAGCTGGTTCTGGTGACCTCAGGATAGTAGTCCCGAGGTAGAGACAGGGAAACAAATAAAATTATGTAAGCATAGATGCCATTAAATTATTGCAGAGATGTAGATCATGATCAATGTTTCTGGTTACGGCAGACCAAACTAAAGCAGCCTAATTGTGTGTTGAAGGATAAATTAGCTGTATGCCTGGCTAAATAGTTGAGTCTTTAGTCTAGATTAAAATGCATCTTGAACAGTGTTAGGGAGACTATTCCATAGTTTGGGAGCCAAATATGAAAATGATCGACCTCCTTTTGTGGATTTTGATATTCTAGGAACTATTGACAGGCCAGAATTTTGCCATCATAATGAACGTGATGGAATATAGCATGGTAGGAGGTCACTTAAGTACTGCGGAGCTAAACCATTCAAAGCTTTGTGTACTGAAATTGAACAGGTAGCCTATGTAACGATGATAAAATGGGGCTAATATGATCGTATTTCTTGGTTCTCGTAGCACTCTGGCTGCTGCATTTTAAACCAATTGAAGCTGACTTATTGATCTTGCTGGACATCCTCCCAGTAATGCATTACAATAATCTAGTCTTGAGGTCATGAATGCATGAATTAGTTTTTCGGCATCAGCAACCGAGAGCATGTGTCGTAATTTAGCAATATTTCTTAGGTGGAAGAATGCTGTTCTACAAACATTGGTAATTTTATTTTCAAAGGACAGATTGGTATCAAATATAACACCTAAGTTCTTCGCTGTTGAAGATGATGTAACTACATCCATAGAGAATCCAATAAAATTTTAGCTGCTTATGTTTTTTTGTTTTTGGTCCAATAATTAGTACCTCTGATTTGTCAGAATTGAGTAGAAGGAAATTTCTGGCCATCCAATCTTTTATTTCATTGATACACTCTGCTAATTTGGAGAATTGTGAAATCTCATCAAGTTTTGAAGAAATATAAAGTTGGAAGTGGAAACTTATTCCACGATTCCTGATAATATCTCCCAGGGGATTCATATACAAGGAGAAAAGCAGAGGCCCTATACTTTTGTTTGGTTTGATAATTCCTCATTTACATAGACAAAGTGGTAGCGGTCTGCTAAATAGGACCTAAACTATGCTAATGCAACTCCACAGATGCCAACATAATTCTCTGGCCTATTCAAGAGATTGTTGTGATCTATCATGTCGAATGCAGCACTAAGATCTAAAAGCACTAGAAGTGAAATGCAGCCGCGGTCAGTTGATAAGAGCAAGTCATTTGTAACTCTGATAAGTGCAGTCTCTGTACTGTGATGAGGCCTAAATCCTGACTGAAATTCTTCATATATACTATTTCTCTGTAGAAATGGACATATTTGGGAGGATACTACCTTTTCTAGTATTTTTGACATAAATGAGAGATTTGAAATCGGTCTAGTTGTAGGATCAAGTTGTGGCTTCTTCATAAGCAATTTGATAACTGCCATTTTAAAGTTTCTTGGGACATGTCCTAAGGAGAGCGAAGAATTAATAATATTAAGAAGAGTTCTGAAATGACAGGAGATACCTCTTTTAATAGCCTAGTTGGTATTAGATCTAACAAACATGTTGTGGCTTTTGATGTTTCGATTAGTTTTGTTAGCTTTCTTGAACTATGACAGCAAAGGATTGAAGTTGCACATGAGGAAAATTATTAGACACTGTTTTCTGAGGTGCTATGACAGATGATTGCATAAATCCATAGATTATTTAAATTTTATCTGTAAAGAAATTCACAAATTCATTACTCTTGTGCTGCGACATAATATCTGGTTCTGTTGAGGCTGTAACTCTGCCATGTCCTAATGGCCAGGGACTGTGATGTATGTGCAAACTTTCAAGAGTTTTCACACATGTTATGTAACCCAAAAGTACTGAAAAACTTGAAAATCTGAATATTAATAATAATCCTTATAAGAACAATAGGGCTCTGCACTTTCAGTGCTTGGGCCCTAAAAAGAGGGCATTATATACAAATACAAATTGGGTAAACGAGACACACCAGGGAGAAATCTAGAGAACATAGACAAGAAAAGAACAGATCATTACAGAGAGGCTCTTGATTTGCTCTATCAATTTCTCCAGGTGTTTAGTGACCATGATGAAGAATCTTCTCTCTGCCATGTTTTCATCGCTTTCTTCGCAGAGTTCATTAGCCGAGTCATGGAAAAACACTCATACTGGATTGCAGTTCCCAAAAGCGTAGTTAGCCAACTATGGTTGCCAATTCCATCATTACCATCAACGATTCTGTGTTTCTCAAAACCATAGTTCCAATGAACCTTTGCAAACAACATCGCAAAATTGTGTGGTTGGAACTTCAGCTCTCCACCTGTAGTTTGAAGCATAGTTTCTTGTTTATTTATGTGAACGTCATTTGACTTCGCTGAGGCTTCTATATTTTTTTATTCTATTTATACCTTTCATTCTGTTAGACTTTAAGACCCTGTTTACATGCACTTAAAAAAGTGTTTATTTCGTTGGTTTGCAATAAGTAAACATCATGCATGTGCAGCCATTTTCCGTACACCAGGTAAGAGATTAAAAGTAAGTGATTTAACACACCTGTTTTTTTTGTCGAAGATCGCGGTTTATGTGGCCATGTAAATGCACAAGTTCTTACACAGAAGGTTTTTGAAGAGTGTGCATGTCCGCATGTGCTCAAATGCACTGGAGTGTAATGTATGGGAAAGTATAATGAGGGGAAACTTACTGAGCTGAAGGTAAATGGGGTAAAGAGAAACCTACACAGTGCATAAAAATGTGGACTCTGCTTTCGGGTCTTTAGCTGCTTTGTCTCAATTAACAGCTTGCTGGTTTCCATGTCACTGGTCCTACTTGTCCCGCCCCAAGCGGGTGAACGGGTGATCCCCTGCATGCGAGTTGGACGGGCTAACAAGCCATGGCTTTAAAAGCCATGGCCTCTAGCCTCAGTCGCTAGTGCGTATCATAAGACCAGGAGAGTGAGGTTTACACACTGCACAGCTATCATGTACCAGCTGGCTACCTCACTCCCATCCGGGTCATGGCACATGTGTCACCAGTCTTACTCAACCTGCATCGAGCGGGATTCCAACCAGCAAAACCCCAGCATGCTGCCCAATTGGGGAAAAGTCACTGCGCCCCTCATCTCTCCTGTGCTCACTCCAGTTGTGAGCCTGGCTGAAGAACGGCCTACTGAAGAGACGGTACAATGATGATCCACAGGAGGGGAACATATATTTTACATATATTTAACAAATACTGTATATTTCTGTGTGTAAATTTGGACTTTTGCCTCATAAAATAAAATCTTTACCCTACAAAACTTCAAAATTTAAGTACTTAAGTATACACAATAAAGAACAAATGCATGTTTTTCTGTTCTAATAGAATCTTTTTTATTTATTTATTTATTTTTTATTTAACCTTTATTTATCCAGGTAAACTGTTTGAGAACCACTTCTCATTTACAAACATGACCTGGCCAAGAGGCTACAGGAATAAATAAGAACATACTGTACAGCTGTACATAGTCAAACACATAACACACAGAACAAGCAACTAAATTAAAAAAGATAGATAACAAAGGGGAAAGGAAAAGGAATAGAGTACTTAAATATGTGTGTAAAAGTTGGTTCATGATTGTCAGCAGGAACAAGAGTCAACTATGTAATTTTCGAGATTTTGTTTAAAGGTGGAGATTGGGATCAGAGATGTAAGTTTCAGGGTATTTTGTAGTATATTCCAGTCATGTACTGATGCAAAGCGGAAGGCATTACGTCCAAAGGTAGTAGAAGTAGGGGGGTACTAAATTTAATCAAATTACTTGATCTTGTGTGATAGGTGTTATGAGCGGCATGAAGTAGGGATGACAAATATAGAGGTGCCTTGCCCAGAATTGTCTTGTATATGAAGAGAAACCAATGATGGAGCCGCCGGGTATAAAGGGAGGGCCAACCCACCAGTTTATACAGGTCACAGTGATGAGTGTGAAAGGGTGCATTAGTGGCAAAATGGATGGCTGAATGATAGATTGTGTCAAGTTTTTTTTAGAGCTGTGTTTGGTGCCATTCTGTAGATAATATCGCCGTAATCCAAAATTGGCAGTACTGTCGTCTTAACAAGGGTGCATTTGGAAGCATGGGTAAAGGAGGCTTTATTACGGCGATCATCCATGTTGTCAATTATTTAGTGAGTGAGGAAAAATATATACTAAGCTCATACTAAACAGCCTACAGCCTCTGTACAAGCGTGGAGGAACACTCTTTATTAATGCAAAAAATAACCAATAGACAAATCGTTTCATCACATCTGGGAACATAGGCTTTAATAGCAACTAGAAAATGCAAATACTAACAAAATGTACATTTGCATTTGAAATTTTATGTGCTTACATGAACTCCATTTTGTTTGCTCGTTCATGTGAATATACACATCCACATACTGTACAGAAGTTCATTGTACACTGTACATTAACGTGTTCATGTCTCAATTGTAAGCACAACATTGTTACCGTCTGTATATCTTTAAGTATTAGCTGTTTTTTCACATAAAATGCTGTATTTTCTCCATGTCAGTGTCCCTTTAACTAGGTTTTAAAGTAACTTTAAAGTTTATGTTCAGATTTTCAGCTAAATTTCTGTGCATTCCTAGTGAAATATTTTTTAATAACAATGTTTGTTAATATGGATCTCATGCAGATAATTTTTATTTTTTTCTTTGAATGCCAGTGTCGTTTAAGCCCCCATCCCCACTCCATATTTTGGGGGCCAAGGAGGCTGCCCAGGTTTAGGCTAATCTTTAAAACACAAAGTAAATAGACAAAGGTCACATTAATTGATTTTCATATTTTCTTTTTAGACTTGATGGAAATAAAAAAAGAAAGTCAAGAACCAATAGAAGTGAAAGAGGAAAGTCAAGAACTGAATGAAGTGAAGGAGGAACACCAGAATCAGAATCCTCATTTCATAACTGAAGAAAAATCTTTTAGTTGCTCACAGACTGAGAAGAATTCCTCACAAATCAAAACTCAAGCCAAAAATCCTTTCACATGCCATCAGTGTGGAAATAGTTTTACACGAAAAGGAAGTCTTAAGAGACACATAAGAATTCACACCGGAGAGAAACATTTCATGTGCCCTCAGTGTGGAAAGAGTTTCATACGGAAAGGAGGTCTTGAGGATCACATAAGATGTCACAATGGAGAGAAGCCTTTCACTTGCCTTCAGTGTGGAAAGAGTTTCGTAAGGAAAGAAGGACTTGAGGATCACATTAGATGTCACACTGGAGAGGAGCCTTACACTTGTCATCAATGTGGAAAAAGTTTCATTTATAGAGGAAACTTTTATGTTCACATGAGAAGTCACACTGGAGAAATGCCATTCACATGCTTGCAATGTGGGAAGAGTTTTGTGTGTAAAGGAAAACTTGATGTTCACATGAGAATTCACACTGGAGAGAAGCCTTACACTTGCCATCAATGTGGAAAGAGTTTTAGTCGGTCATTCAACCTAAAGCGGCATGAGAGTGTGCATACTGGAGAGAAGCCATACTACTGCACTTCATGTGGGAAAAGTTTCAGACAACTAAGATCTTTAAGAAAACATAGAAAAGCCCAGAATTGTTGTAGCGAACAAACTGCAGGTAATGGTATGTTGTTGGTATGAAATTTAGAGTAACTCGAGGGATAGAAAGGCTCATTTGCTACATTGTTTTAGCTGTAGTGACGAATCAGCTGTCCTATGTTAAGGGTAGTAAGAAGGAGAGATAGGGGATATAGCAAAAAAAAAAATACAATTGTTCTGAATGTACTCCGAAATAACCCAGGGTGTCATTATGCAGGGTGCAAGTTATGCCAGGCACATGGGCCTTGAATGCAATGTGGTCACTGCTATCACACAATTTGCTGTTTAGATAATTGCAAGAATAAGTGAACAGGTGTACTTAATAAAGTGGTCACTGAGAATATTTTTGTTGCAATTTCTTCAATTCCAAGCACCTATCTTTTATTTTGAATCGTGCTTATATTTTGATGCATGGTTTTGATGGAAGTTTTCTGCTTCACAGATCTAAAGCACACAGCTCTAATGCAGACTAAGATTGTAGCCTTTCACAGCTTTATCACATTAGGAATAACCAACACTCCTGGAACCATAACACACAATTTGATTAAAAAAGCTTTCTATCAGCCCGCTACAGTGCGAGTAAATCATGTCTGGTATTAGTCACTGGCAAGTAATATATTAACCCAACATTTCACTTGCCAGTGATTGACAACTAATCGTCATAATCAAAATCATTTGATTGTCATTTAATCGCAATAATCAAAATTATTTGATTGATATTTAATCATCAGCCAAATTTCATAATCGTGACAGTCCTAATTTTCATTATTAGGTTCAAACCTTGTTAATTGTTGTTAAAAATGTGTATGAAATTTCAAACAGTGACAACAGCTTGTATCATTATTTTGTATCATTAATTTATCATATAAATCGATGAATTGTGAAATGTTTACATTCTTAAAGGCTAAAATGTGATTAAACAATAAGGCAAAATATAAAAATAAAATATACAATATACTATATTGCATTAAGTCATATACAGCTCTGGAAAAACACATACCTCTAAATCCAGAGAAACTGATCATTTGGAGTGGTCTCTTAATTTTTCCTTTGTTTGTATTTGGTAGCATTGCCTTTAAATTGTTTAACTTGGTTCAAATGTTTTGGTAGCCTTCCACAAGCTTCTCACAAAATGTTGCTGGAATTTTGTCCCATTCCTCCAAACAGAACTGGTGTAACTGAGTCAGGTTTGTAGGCCTCCTTGCTCGCACACAATTTTTCAGTTCTGCCCACACATTTTCTATCAGATTGAGGTCAGGGCTTTATGATGACCACTCCAATACCTTGACTTTGTTGTCCTTAAGACATTTTGTCACAGGTGTCATTGTACATTTGGAAGACTCATTTGCAACGAGCTTTAACTTCCTGGCTGATGTCTTGAAATGTTGCTTCAATATATCCACATAATGTTCCTTCCTCATGATGCCATCTATTTTGTGAAGTGCATGAGTGTCTACTGCAGCAAAGCACCCCCACTACATGCCACCCCCATGCTTCATGTTTAGGATGCTGTTCTTCAGCTTGCAAGCCTCACCCTTTTTCCTTCAAACATAACAATTGTTAGTTTGACCAAACAGTTCAATTTTTGTTTCATCAGACCAGAGGACATTTCTCCAAAATGTAAGATCTTTGTCCCCATGTGCACTGGCTTTTTTATGATGGTTTTGGAGCAGTGGCATCTTAATTGCTGAGCAGCCTTTCAGGTTATGTCGATATAGGACTCGTTTTACTGTGGATATAGATACTTGTCTACCTGTTTCCTCCAGCATCTTCACAAGGTTTTTTGCTGTTCTGGGATTGATTTGCACCAAACTACATTTATCTCTATGAGACAGAATGCATCTCCTTCCTGAACGGTATGATGGCTGTGTGGCCCCATGGTGTTTATACTTGCATACTATTGTTTACACAGATGAACGTGGTACCTTCAGGCATTTGGAAATTGCTCCCAAGGATGAACCAGGCTTGTGGAGGTCCACAATTGTTTTTTGTTGTCTTGGCTGATTTCTTTTGATTTTCCCATGATGTCAGCCAAAGAGGCAATGGGTTTGAAGGTAGGCCTTTAAATACTTACAAAGGTACACCTCCAATTCAGCACACCTCCTATCAGAAGATAATTGTCTAAAGGCTTGACATCATTTTCTGAAATTTTCCAAGCTGCTGAAAGGCACAGTTAACTTAATGTAAATTTCTGACCCACTGGAATTGTGATATAGTCAATTAAATGTGAAACAATCTGTCTGTAAACAATTGTTGGAAAAATTGCTTGTGTCATGCATAAAGTAGATGTCCTAAATGACTATAATTTGGTAATATTAAATCTGTGTAGTGGTTAAAAAAATTGTTTTAATGAATGACTTCAACCTAAGTGTATGTAAACTTCTGACTTCAACTGTGTAGTATACTGTATATACAGTATATATATAGTGATTTAGAACACTGACACTTTTGCCTTTGAATGAAAAATTATTTTTACCTTGGATGAATTAAATTGATAAAAAATACTAGGAACAACATTAGTAATGTTACAATTAATTTTTACTGGTTAAAATTATTGTTTAATGTTTATATAATTGTATAAATGTATTTTCACCCTTGATAGCAAAACCCCATTTTCAGGAGTCATTATTCCAGTCTTTTAAGAAAATAATGTGTCACTTAATCATTATAACAAGAATTTAACAAATACTGTATATTTCTGTGTGTAAAGTTGGACTTTTGCCTCATAAAATAAAATCTTTACCCTACAAAACTTCAAACTTTAAGTACTTAAGTATATACAATAAAGAACAAATGCATGTTTTTCTGTTCTAATAGAATCTGGCGATCATCCATGTTGTCAATTATTTAGTGAGTGAGGAAAAATATATACTAAGCTCATACTAAACAGCCTACAGCCTCTGTACAAGCGTGGAGGAACACTCTTTATTAATGCAAAAAATAACCAATAGACAAATCGTTTCATCACATCTGGGAACATAGGCTTTAATGGGCAACTAGAAAATGCAAATACTAACAAAATGTACATTTGCATTTGAAATTTTATGTGCTTACATGAACTCCATTTTGTTTGCTCGTTCATGTGAACAGACACATCCACATACTGTACAGAAGTTCATTGTACACTGTACATTAACGTGTTCATGTCTCAATTGTAAGCACAACATTGTTACCGTCTGTATATCTTTAAGTATTAGCTGTTTTTTCACATAAAATGCTGTATTTTCTCCATGTCAGTGTCCCTTTAACTAGGTTTTAAAGTAACTTTAAAGTTTATGTTCAGATTTTCAGCTAAATTTCTGTGCATTCCTAGTGAAATATTTTTTAATAACAATGTTTGTTAATATGGATCTCATGCAGATAATTTTTATTTTTTTCTTTGAATGCCAGTGTCGTTTAAGCCCCCATCCCCACTCCATATTTTGGGGGCCAAGGAGGCTGCCCAGGTTTAGGCTAATCTTTAAAACACAAAGTAAATAGACAAAGGTCACATTAATTGATTTTCATATTTTCTTTTTAGACTTGATGGAAATAAAAAAAGAAAGTCAAGAACCAATAGAAGTGAAAGAGGAAAGTCAAGAACTGAATGAAGTGAAGGAGGAACACCAGAATCAGAATCCTCATTTCATAACTGAAGAAAAATCTTTTAGTAGCTCACAGACTGAGAAGAATTCCTCACAAACCAAAACTCAAGCCAAAAATCCTTTCACATGCCATCAGTGTGGAAATAGTTTTACACGAAAAGGAAGTCTTAAGAGACACATAAGAATTCACACCGGAGAGAAACATTTCATGTGCCCTCAGTGTGGAAAGAGTTTCATACGGAAAGGAGGTCTTGAGGATCACATAAGATGTCACACTGGAGAGGAGCCTTTCACTTGTCATCAATGTGGAAAAAGTTTCATTTATAGAGGAAACTTTTATGTTCACATGAGAAGTCACACTGGAGAAATGCCATTCACATGCTTGCAATGTGGGAAGAGTTTTTTGTGTAAAGGACAACTTGATGTTCACATGAGAATTCACACTGGAGAGAAGCCTTACACTTGCCATCAATGTGGAAAGAGTTTTAGTCGGTCATTCAACCTAAAGCGGCATGAGAGTGTGCATACTGGAGAGAAGCCATACTACTGCACTTCATGTGGGAAAAGTTTCAGACAACTAAGATCTTTAAGAAAACATAGAAAAGCCCAGAATTGTTGTAGCGAACAAACTGCAGGTAATGGTATGTTGTTGGTATGAAATTTAGAGTAACTCGAGGGATAGAAAGGCTCAGACACTTTTGCCTATGAATGAAAAATTATTTTTACCTTGGATGAATTAAATTGATAAAAAATACTAGGAACAACATTAGTAATGTTAAAATGTATTATTACTGGTTAAAATTATTGTTTAATGTTTATATACATTGTATAAATATATTTTCACCCTTGATAGCAAAACCCCATTTTCAGGAGTCATTATTCCAGTCTTTTAAGAAAATAATGTGTCACTTAATCATTATAATGTGAAACTTAGATTATGTCTTTGCTGTGATTTTTCAAATATTTTAAATAAAGTATTAACCAATTTCAAAAACAAAAATGTCTTGGTGTTTTAAAACTTTTAAACGGTAGTGTGCACATATATTTTAAAATAAATCAACTATAAAAAATAGCACGATTTGTTTTATAATATTTAAATAAAATGCTGTGTCAGTTAGCAAGTAATGCTAAAACTACATAAGCTGTCAGACTGAACATTCTGGAACTACTCTTATTTCAGTGATCTTATTGTGATTTTGCTAACAAGAAAACTCTTAAATGCATAAATGTACAATATTTGATAGTATGCAGAGTTGATTTCTTATTAATTTATTGCTTAATTCAAAGAATATTTGTTTGAAAATATAAATTGGTGAATTGCACAAAATCATATATAACTGTTATCAATTTAAATAAACACAATCAAGTAACCGATTGTTGCATACTTATTAATACCATTTAATTCAGAATCTGTTGCCCAGAGATGCAGTTACATACTCGAAAAATATGCTGGAAACCCAATCCCTACACGTTCTCGGCCAGAAACCAAGACTCTGTGCCCTCTTGTGCTTCACGCAAATACTTTGAGAGCATTACCAGGCATTTCCAGGTGGGAACCATGATGTACGGTTACACAGCTCAATGCATAAAGCAGCTGCCTCACTTTAACAGTGTTGCGTCCTTTTGATTGCATCACGATTGAGTGCAGGACACGCTTATTCTGTGTTCAAAGGTGAAGAACCTCTTTATAGGCCTTTGCAGCCATTACTTTCTTATTCCAAAGACGATGGACGTTCCCAATCGCGGCCGTTAATAGACGGAATCAGACCTTAATCAGGTTCAAAATGAGTAGGTGGAGAAAAAGCTTTTTCACATAAGATCATCATGTGGAAAAGATATGTGGATTGTTTTTGTTGCATTTTTACGGGTCCTAGGAGAGTTTTTGACTATTTTCTTAATTTTTGGAATAACAGATTTCATCAGAAATGTATCCACACTCGGTTTCGTTTCTCGATACAAGAGTTCAATTTGAATCTGGTACTCTTTGTACTACTTTATATACTAAACCTATGGATAAAAATGGTATCTTACACACTCCTGTTACACACGAGTGCTCATCCTACTTATTTATAAATGAGGTTACCATACACACAGTTTCTTCGACTGAAGCTAAATTGTACCTTTTTAAGTAAGAAGTGGTTAAAATGTACAAGCAATTTTGTTTGAGGGGCTATCTGACGAAGTGGTTGGATGATGCTCTTGATAGAGTACGTAACACAGCCTCCACACAGATGAAAAAAGATCAACCTTTTTCTGTTTTATGTACCACTACGTATTCGGCTCACAGGCAGGAAATTATGAATATAATAAAAAAATATTGGCATATACTATTGAGCGATCGCGTATGTTCGTCTGTGTTATCATATCCTCCTCTATTTCCCCACTATTGGGTGAAAAATATAAGTGATTTTTGGTTAAATCTGATACCTTATCTAGACATGATGCCATGGGTGGTCATTTAATAAAGACATCGGTTCTTCCATTGCCTTCACTGTGCTGCATGTAAGAATGCATGATAGAATGCATTCTATCTTTTTGTGATTGAACAAATTAAATGTCCTCGTAGAGGAGGAAATATAGAACGTATGCTTTTGGATTGTAGGTGGATTTGTTTTATGTAAAATCTGTTTTTGTTTTTTGGGTGCCATTATCCAAAGCGACTTACAGTGCACTTATTACAGGGACAATCCCCCCGGAGCAACCTGGAGTTAAGTGCCTTGCTCAAGGGCCCAACAGTGGCATCTTGGTGGTGCTGGGGCTTGAACTCCCGACCTTCTGGTCAGTAACCCTGAGCCTCAACCACTGAGCCACAACTGCACCTATGTATCCTCTGGGAATGAATGAAGATCTTTCTTTGAGTTGTTTTCTTTAGACTGAAACTATGTGATTCAATTAAGTGAATAAGTGACTAAATGGTATTTCTCCTTGTTTGTCCATTTCTAAAATTGCACAACGTTGGTCATTGTGTATGTGTATATGTATTGTAATCTGTTCTGATACAATTGTGAAGAAAATGTGTGAATGAAAATAAAATAATTAGGTAATTTAAAAAAATCCTGTTTTGTATTAATGGATAAGAATTTATATGTATATGTAAAAGTGTATTTTGATGTACAGTACAAGCTACATATTTTTGGATGTACAAAACTTCATCTTTTGACCTTCTATACTGTTTATATCCAGTATTAGATGTATACAGTAAATGCTTGTACTATAATTAATTGCAGGTGTATTGCTTATTGGTATTTAGCACTGATGAAGGGGTGATCCTGCCCAACCAGCATTGATTTCTGAAAATTGCCACCCTAAAGAGGCGTGTATTTACAGTGTGGTATTCACCTCAGGATGGAAACCTTATACATTTTTTACATAGCCACACACAGACAGATGTGGTACTCACCGAGCCAGGCTCTGTTGGGAACGGATGCTTTTGCTCACAAATGAGCAGCGAAAAAAACTATTCGCCTGACACACCAAGTACTTTGCCAAATCAGGCTGGATCAGGAAATCGAAATGGCTCAGCTGGCAAACACAGCCAGAACTGTGGAAAGTACATGTTTGGCCATTGAACAGAACACATGAGAAATAGATGATTTGTCACACACAGTATCTAATAAGCTAGAACCCCTTCTGTCAGGTGCATTTACACACTTAAGTGGCGAGTCTTTTCAGACTGGTGTTTATCACAGAATGAAAGCCTAGCATATTGCTCATTAAAAGTGATGCTTCACTTTCTGCAAGAGCTGTTGGATGTGGGTTTCTCCCCATCAGCTATAAAAGTGTATATTGCAGCTATTGTGGTGTACCGTACCCCTATCAGAAGAATTACGATGAGCAAGCACAAGCTTGTCACAATTTTTTAAACGTGGTGCGAGATCTCTCAGACCCTCTCACCTCATTACAGACCCAGTGTGGGACCCGTCCTTTGTCAGTGGTTAAATTGGGATTTTTGAGATGGGAGAACCCTAAAACTAGGTGATGTCCCACTATATATTATTATAAAAAAATAAAAGTAAAGTTTTAATTAGAGGTCGACCGATTAATCGGCTGATTTTTTTTTTGCATTTTTTTTACATAATCGGCATCGGCCAATACCCAGATAGCAATAAGTCGGCGGGCCGCTGGCGGTGCTCCGGAGGCAGTAGAAGTGGCAGAATGGCGATATCGCAAACACGTTTGACGGCGCACTGCCGGCGGCAGCCGCTTTTAAGCGGCAGCCGCCTTCCTACCGCCTTCGTTCTGCGGCCGGCCCGCTGGCAATCCGACCTTCTGCGGAGCGTCTGAGGCAAATGCTTTTTTCGAGTGATCTGCCGCTTATTGTATATATATATATATATATATATATATATATATATATATATATATATCTATATATCTATATATATATATATATATATCTATATATATATATATATTTTTTTTATATATATATATATATATATATATATATATATATATATATATATATATATATATATATATATTTATAGCATGCAGTTTATCAAGAATAATGATTGATCAAATCAGACAAATTTGCATTTGGCGTTTTAATTCCACATTTCAAAGTACAGTAACTGTCATTGAAACAAGATGTCAGATCACTGAAATATAAATAACAGAAAACTACAAACATTATATATACACACACACACACACTAAAGAACATGCAGGTTTCCAATTCAATTTTGGTAAAAAAATAAAAATAAAAAAACACTATTGTAACACTTACAATAATTGTTAATAATATAAAGAGGTCAGCTCTGGGATGAAAAGAATTACCAGTAAACATAAGCAATGAGGATATTTGGTACCAAATAAAGTGCAGTATACCAAATAAATTGAGGTATAACATCATATTTACAAGTCATTTCTAACAATAGGTTAAGTGGTAATAATTTAGAGTAAAGCTCTGGAGTAGAATATACCATTATAACTGCAATGCTGACCTGTGGCACAAGGATTTACAAGCTATATGTAACAATAGAATAACAGTTAAGCACTGTGATGGAATGAAAGCAGAATTTTTGGTACTAGTTAATGTGCAATATCAAGTATCAGAGGTATGAAATAGGATTTACAAACTATAATAGAATCGTTAAGCACTGACGGAATGAAATAAGCCAATACTAAAGTCACGGTAAGTAGAATATTTGATACCAGATAATGTGCAGATATCAAGTATTAGATGTATAATTTAGGATTTACAAGCTATATTTAAAAATAGAATAGTTAAGCACTGTAACAATGAAATAAGCAGCAAATTGTATATGAAATAATTGAGATCTTTGGTATCAAAGAATGTGCAGGATAACAGGTATAATATACATTTTGACATTCAACTTACACATGACAACAAGTGGGAATAAATATAATTAACAGCAGAAAATCTGGCTGTAGAGAACACAGCCAATCAGAATGTCTGGAGTGGTTGGGGACTGCGTGGCGTAGTGGGCTAAGAATCACCGGTTTTCCCCGACCTCCAGAATGAGGCAGTGCAAATTGGCATATCTTCAGTGATTCTGTGTGCACCTGTATAAAAGGACAAACCATCCCATATTCATCCAAGGAGCTGCCCTCAAAGCAGGATCACGAGAGAAAAAAAAAAAGAGCAATTTCCACAGTGAACAGTGTGGATTGGGTGAGTGTAGTCTGACATTTTTAGCAGGCTTTTTTAGGGGTCTTGATGTTACTGACTGCAGGATAAAGAAAGGGTTCCAGTTGTCAGTGATGCTGGGATGTCAGTAGTCAGCCTAGGTTTAAGGGGTCGGCTGTGGGTCCCTCTAAGCTGTGTGGCGCTTTTTTCCACCTTCACGTTCAGATGCTCCTTTCAGGTAACGCGTAACGTTAACCTGGATCGCCTCATCAGTGGCATCCTGGGTTGCCGTGTTCTTCCGGATGGCTCCTGTAGAAAATAAAGACCTGTCATTCCATTTGAATGGCATAAGGTCATACACATCTACTTAAATATAAAAAAAAATATCCAACTTACTTTGAACAATGGTCTTCAGGAACATGTCTCTAAAACATGCTTTATCCCCTACACCAGTCCAGGTTGTATTGATGGAAAGGTGATTAGAGAAGATACTCTGAAGCATTCGCCACACGGTTGTCTTTAGGTCCCTCCCACATTTGATTGCCAAAAACCGAAGCTGAAAATACAAAAAAAAAACATGTTACAAATTACATTTCTCTGAAGCTTCTCATAAATTTAAAATGTAACAGGCTGTGGATTCAGACTGTAGAATATGCAGTGTACAATCTTAACTTTACTTTTTAGATTACCCTATGGCGTTATAAACGAAATCGGCACACTTACAAATCGTTGCTGGAGCTCTTTATCCTGCCTCAAACTGTTGTCAAGCAATGCCAAATCTTCCTGGGTGTCTAGGGGGAGTAACAGATCCCCTGGCAGGGATAACTCTCCAACAGACACATTGGCACTGAAATGCTGCAGCATAGCATTTTGTTGTCCATGCTACGCACAACATCACCAAACTCCAAAACGTCGCAACATTAGGGTTTGATCTGCACCTACAGGGGTTCCCAGAATAAAAGAATCAAGTAGTCAGTCCTGGTCCTTCAACTACAAAACCATGACATTTATATCTAGGTCTACTACATGTTTGCCCCAGTGGGAATTAAACCAACAACCACAGGTGTTGTTTGCAAGTTGTACCTGATTGCCCAGTGCGAGCAAATGTCTTCAACATTGTCCCAACTTGCTTCACCTGCTCTATAAGTGAGCCGCTGTCACCTGGGAAGTAAAAATATATTGATTAGCAATACACTAAATATAATAGTAATATAATATAACCACAATTATCATACCAGTAAATTTCCCTGTAATTTCTATCCTCAGTATGTTATGCATGGCATACAAGTTCATAATGAAGAACCCTTATGATAACATCAATTTCATTTTTTTTCTTTGAAGCAGAATATTTGTTTGTAAAAGGGGAGGAAACAGAAAATAATGAAATATTGGTATACAGATTTTGGTTGATATATCATACTGTACAGTGAAATTTGCTATTGTTATATCCCTACTCACCTGAAGGACAGATAGATCAGGCAAATCTCCAGTCAGGCCTTTGTAGAGTGTGTGCTCCTGCATATCCACAGGTATTTTAATTCAAACATGCAACATATTGTAATAAATCTATAATATGCAGACTTTACCTTACACCCTCGGTTGTTTCTCTACACTTTTATTATATTAAATACTTATTTATATAGCTTGCTCACTGTATAATCATGATAGCCTAATGCTTATAACACAAGATTGCATCTTAAACGAATGACTGAGTTGAAAACTTGAATAAGAACGCATTTTACACAGAGGGGACCAGCTAGGGAAACTTACCTGCCTACAATAACTGTTTTCATTTGATTTGAGTTACATTAAACATGAATAACCTTAGCCGAGTCCCCAGGAACATCTGGCTATTAAAGTAACAAGCCTATAACTGCGGTCTTCTACACTCAAACTGTGAGGTTTATCTGCTTTCCTCGTGGACCTGTAGCACAATGCCCTGACAGTGACTTCACCTGTGCCCTGATCTTTATTAGAAACTGAGAGGAGAGCAAGTTAATACAATTGATATTACAATTATCACAAAAATTAACAAACAGTCTGCTTTAAAACTAAGAAAAAACAAGCTTCTATACTAACCTTACATTAAAAATGAACACGTGGCGAACTAGCTTAGCCGCTATCTGCCGGCACACCACATTAGATTAAAATACTTACCCTTGTAGTTGTGCAGATAACTCGATATGTAGAGTTTAAAGCCCTTGTCCCTCTTGCTTGTCGGAGCAGGGGACCAGGCATCAACAATGCGATGAACATCGCTGACGCATATTTTCGGAAGATTCTTGAGACATCGAGTAAAAACAGACATTTTGGGCGACACGCAAGTAAACCGGAAACAGATATGGCGACAGCGGAACTTCACAGTTCAGTCTTTGTCATGTGTTTTAGCAATACATTTTTAACATTTATAATGCGTTTAGATTTTTTTTATTGCCTTTACAGGGACTTTAACACTTTCTTAAACATTTGTACAGGTCATAATTGCAAAACCTGTAAAAACTTGTAAAAGGTAAAATAACAAAAAAATCGAGGCTGGAAAAAATGTAGACATAAACGAAATTTCTGCGCAACTGTGAAACCAGAGGATAATTTCGCTTTTTCATTGAGTTTATCCTTAACGTCAAAACGGGGATTTTCATGTTTATGATAGATATCACCATGGTTGCAAATTAATAAAAAAAAAATTAAAGTATACCCAAGATTTTGGCCATGTTGTAGATGTCTTTCACTGTTCACTGATAGTCAGGCATTGGTGAAAAGTCTAACTTCATCAATTTATTCTGCTAAATTGTTCATACCATGAATTAAATATCTATTTTAAAACCTAATCAGATTCAGAAAGATATTTATTGCCAAGTAAGTTTTACAAAAGGAATTATTTTTGGTTTATTGGTGCATGTCTCAAATGCGCAGCAATCAAAGAAATGTAAACAATTTTCACCTACGTGCATAAAATAATTCAATATATTTTACATATATTACTGTATAATCGCTTCAGAGTTTCAAAGTAATTTAAATGTCATTTCCTAAACCTTTCCTTATCATGGAATCAAGAGTCAAGCCTCTGTTATAAACCCTAATGGCTTTGGAGCAAAAAATAATAATAGCCAACATGGCTGGTCGATTTTGAGAGTAGAAATCCTTGCATTTCAAAGCGTCTTGCCGCCAGCCGGCCGCGGTCGATTAGCCCGAGGCAACCGCTAGAGAAAATGAAGCGGGTGGCCCGTCAGCTTTTCGCGGGCGGCATCTCGCAAGAAATGGGAGTGACGAATTCGGCGGCAAACGTTTCATCCCCGCCAGTGGGACGCACCTATAGCCGACAGCTTAGGGACGGCGGCAAAAAGAAGCCGTGCGGATATTTTTTGCTATCTGGTTATCCAAGTATATCAAGCCGATTATTAGGCAGGCACATCTGTGGGCAGTCTAGTGTTGTTGTGGAACATGTGTTCGACGCACGCTGCCCCTAAAGTCATTTTCCAGCAGAGTGAGCAGACCTCATCCAGTGCCTAAGGAAGGAGCTAAGTTCCTTGGAGAAAACGGTAAGGATTAAATTTGTATAACTCCTTTATATATAATTAAAAACTTTTGATATGTTACTGCCAACTTCAAGAAAAAACGCGATAGGCGACATGATGTTCGGCTACTTTGGATATTGATAGCGTAGTTGAAGTTGCATTATCACAGCAGAAGGGTTGCTATCATGTCACAATAAGTAAGCAAGAATTTTGCAATTTCAGACAGTGAATATGAGACTTTTATTTGTTCTGTTTGTGTGTCTTATATTTGAGAGGGTTGTCACTCAATGCAGAGAAATATGTAATAAAAAGATACCAACGCACTGTAGGCTATTGAAGGACTGGCTTTGGTAAGCTCGGACGTTATCGGTTCTGCTGTCGGTACTGGAGAAATTAAGAAAATACATTTATTATTGCTATAAAGAGAAAGTTATTTTATCTCGCCAGCTATTTCTATGTATAATAATTCTATGAAACCATTTGTCTGTGATGCAATTTAGCTATTCGCAGTCAGAGAGAGAGAGAGAGAGAGAGAGAATCTCTCTCACGAGGTGACACAGCGAGCACAACACGAGCCCTGCTTAATGAGTGACAGAACTAAACATTCAAACGTAGACAGGATACACTTTAGATCTGTGATATTAGTCTGATTTTATTTTAGATTTCGCCTTCCAAAGACTATAAAAAGAATATTTATACATAAGCCGCATTCTGTCTAGCACAACTTCCTTCCCTTCACAGCGGTGCACTGACATTTCTCCCTAAAACTCAAACTTAACGTCAGAATCAGCACGATTGGTGATTGTTGTAAAATGCAGTCTAGCTACTGTTGCTAAATTGTGGGACGCGTTTAATAATAAAAAGAGCGCAAGAGATACTGTTCCCATGGCGGCGCACGCTCCAAAACAAACCCAATGAGACAAACAAAGTATAGGCTACTTTGGGTTTCATGTGCGCGTCTAAATGATCAACTATACACAAAAATATGTCAAAACGACCGTCTTGGAGATTCACTTAAACACAGTTTAATGGACATAGTTATGGAAATAGTTGGGAGAAAATATGGTGCATCAGGAGCCTATTAGACTCGGTCTTAAAGGGGAAGCAGTCTAATAAACATGCTGACGATTGAGCCATTACTGCGAATCAAACAACAAAAGGCAAAGAGAAAAATCACTTACAGCTCTTGAATGAATAACTTCTGCATTAATAAGCATTAATCTATCTATGATAAACTATGCAGTGTTATTTTACAATTGATTACTTTATTAGATTTCTTTTAGACCACACCTGAACAGTAATGTTAGTAGACCTTCCTGAAATTAAATCACTGTGCCTATATAACGTTTATCTTTGTTTAATATATATATATATATATATATATATATATATATATACAAAAAGAACCGTTAAGAATACCGTTAAAGTACTGGATCGATAAGCAGTATCGGTAAGATAGTAATACCATTAAAACCTTAACGATACCCATCCCTAGTTATGCCTGTGCTTCTCTTGGATGCTCTGAATATTGGATTACGTGTCTGGATTGCCCCTTAATTAAAGCTGCATTTGGATCTCAACCTTCGTGTCTCAGAGCAGTTCAGTAACACCTGCTTTGTTTATTTAATATATTTGTTATACATTATTTATACAATATGTTTTTACATTATACATTTTTAATTTAAGTGTACAAGTGCAGATTGGTCAAGTGTTCAATAAATGTATTTGTTGAGAAATGTTGTCTATCTTAAGTAATTATTTGTGTTACATTTTATCTTTCAAATAAAAGGTTCAAATAAGAGGTTAAAAACAAGCACATATCGGCAAAAATAATCGGCCATCGGCCAACCTGGATTTCAAAAGATCGGCATCGGCCTGAAAAAACCCATATCGGTCGACCTCTAGTTTTAATAAAATACTGTACATGGGTGTCTAAATATGGATTTATTAATAGGCCTGTTATATAATAGTATGTAATCCATAGAAGTGTTTTTCTTTCAGATTAATATATTTTACTGGGATTCTGTTTCACTGGGATAATGATTTTTCTGTCAATATTTATGTATGTCATTATTGATGAAATTCATCTTTGACACTGGCTTAAAAAATACATCATATCAGACAATACTGTACATCAACTTACATACCACAAAATAAAACACATGGAACACACATTTGTTACCATTAAAAACATACCTAAAACTAGTGAATACAAAACTAATATATATGTATGTTTTTAATGGGAACAATGATATTCCCATTAAATAATGATATAATGATATATATGTACATATATATCATACATATACATATATACATATATATCATATATATGTATGTGTGTGTATATTCATATATACACACACACATATATACTCACATATGCATACTCATGCATACACACATACACACACCTACCCATATAAATATACTGTATAGTACCTCCATTGAGAATTTGGTTTAAAACAGTTACTGCCAATGGAACAAATTATAATTTATATATGTTCTTTTTAGCCAACGGTATACACAGCCTTCACCCCGAAGGGAGGGCCTCAAAGCAGGAATGGAGGGGATGGGTCTGGTCTGAATATACTGCAATTGCCTTTTTTCCATAAAGTGTGAAAACAGCTCTTTCAATGTGCTCTGTTTCTGGCTGGTGATCTTATTTGCTTCATTAATTACTCGTATGAATTTATTTTTCTGTCTCATTGTTAAATTGCCATACCACGAAACAATGTTATATGTTAAAATACTTTCGATCATCGATCTGTAAACAATGTTAGGACCCTCCTATTGATACTAAAATTTCTTAATTTCCTGAGAAGGCCTAAACACTGTCTTGTTTTCTTATGTATATGATCCACATTTTCCTGGAATAATAATGTGTCATCAATGATTATACCTAAATATTTAAAATGTGGCACTTGCTGTACCTATACACTTTTTATAATAACTTGTTCATATGAAATGCCAGCCGTACCGGTCCTATTTTGATTCCCACAGTATAATTCCTTTGTCTTCTCAATGTTCAATTGTAGATAACTGTTATCAAACCAATGTACAAGACTTTTAACACACTCAAAATAAGTTGAACTATGTCCGTTTGGCAAAAAATTAAAACCAAATCATCAGCGTATTTGATTAAAGTGAGATCTTCCCTGTTACATTGAAGTTCAAAAAAAGCAGAGCTGATAATACAGATCCCTGTGGTAACCCTAAATTTAAAACTACAGTATACAATCAGATGAGATGCGTTGGGGCCTATTTCTTACAACATTCCTCAATCCATAAAATTAACCAGCTACTTACACCTAAATCTTGTAATCTTTCTTTGAAAATTTGCTGTTGTAAAATGCTGATGTGAAATCCATAAAAAGAATTCTAACATGAGCATTCGCTTTATCTAAATGGTGCTGAACCTTATGTAATAGGGTCAGGGAGTCATCCACCATGCTCCGATTGGGCAAATAAGCTAATTGTAATGGATCTACAGAGCCATTCATTTGTACTAACAGTTCTTTACATAATATATGCTCCATGCACTTGGGAGGGCAATTAGGCGAAGGTCTTTAACAGCTCTGGCATGAGGTGTTTTAGGTAATGGAATAACAGTAGTGTTTTTCCATGCTACTGGTTCAAAACCATCATCTAAAAAGACTTGAAACAGCCTAGTACATACATACCCAAGTTGTTCTGCACACTCTTTTGGAACAACTTTCCCTTTATACTGTATTTGCACCTCCTTTATCTTATGTTTAACTTCTTCTATAGCTCTTTTACCTTATGTGTCTCATTCCTTAAAAAAGCCATTCTCTTCTTATTTAAAGATTGTTTAAGGTCTTTTTTAATCCAGGGTTTGTTGTTTGAGAATATTCGAAAACTGAATGATACAGGGCCTTCGGTTTGTTACACGCAGTCACATGAATGATTACATATCTTATCATACGTGAAACCAATATTAAAACAACAGATAATGAACTATACAAACTGCATAGAACAAAAATAAAAAAAGATTGTGGAGGATCACGGACCACACGGAACCAAAATTTAAAAGAACAGAGTGCCAGATGGTACACTAGAATCTACGGATCAGATATATGCAAGTGAAGTTTATACTAGCTAGCTCAATATTTTTCCCAACTGTGATGGAACTAAAATATAAACATGTCAGACTTCAATAAGCCAGAGCTTGAAGACCCACCGCCATCTCTATAAACTGTTGTTTGGGAGCATTTGGGTAGGCACGGTGAAAAAGTGCATGTGTGGGGTGCAGTGAGAAAGTGCACGCACGAGGCGATCAGCTGTGTTCCGTGACTGCTACCGGGTTCTTGAATAATGAATAACATGCAAGTAAGGGCAGCCTGTGGAATTTCTGGTGCCTCCCTAGGGTATGATGGTGCCCCCACTAGGGAGTTAGTGCACTACGCGGTCTGCGTAATGCTAACAGCTCTGCTCTGATAATGTGGATATTCAGATTTTCCTGAAAATGTGTATTTTTTAAACTCCTGTGATGTTGTTTCCAGTTCGTATTGCTGCTGTCGCAATGTTTGTAGCCTGCTTAGCATTGCTTATCTTTCTATTGTCAGCATTTAATCTCTCCCATTGTTTCGTGAGCATAGTTGTTCTGCTTTTATACTTTTTAAAGCGATACAACTATGTGCATTTTACCCTGTACTCCTTCCCTTCCACTTTTATCACAATTAAACTACATGCTTTACCACACAATTTTTTTTACAAGAATCATTGCATCAATCTCAAATCACTGGTGATCAGGATCCACCATGGCAACAACAATTACGTGAGGGCTTCACATCGATCTCAAACCCCTGTGTAAAGCGGACCAAGGAAGGGACGGAAACAGACGTCAGTTTAAGGGGTAAGCTTTATTTTTGTCACTTAATTTCCTTAACACACACACACGTATTCTCTGCCTTGTTGTCAGGCTCTCCCGATGCTCTGTGGCTGCTGGCTTTTATCCGCTCTCCTCACGCTACTGCAATTAGAGACAGGTGTTAGACATAATTTAGCTCAGGTGTGAACACCCTTACCGCTTTTCTCTCCCGGACAGGCGCTTGACCACACACTGCTGATCAAAAACCACCACCACCACAACAACCAACAATTGTGTCATGACATCTGCTCATATTATCACTTCGTGTGTTGCATGTCACATGTTTACTATAGCTTCTTCCGTCAGCAATGAGGGATTCACATGTGATAAATGTAAGGAATTAGTCAGGCTGATGGAGAAGTTTAATGAGTTAGAGACACACTTCCGAACTCTAGGGTAGGTCAGTGAGAGAGAAAAGCCGGTAGATAGTGTTTTAAATGCGGGTAGTACAGCAAGAATCACAAACACTTTGGCTCTGGCTGTGGAGCCGCCAAGCAGGGTGTTGGGTGACGTCTCTGCAGCATAATATAGGGCAAAGCGATACCACTCTCCCATTCCTATTAGGATTTCCAATCGATTCTTCCTGCTGCTCATGTTGAAAGTGCCCTTGTTATTGGTGACTCTATTGCAAGGAACGTGGAAATGTAACTATTGTTAAATGCATTTTGGGTGCCATAGCGTCTGACATCAGATCAAATTTACAAGTGCTGTCTTATTCTAACCTTATATTTTCTAAGATTGTTTTTCCTGTTGGCACTACCGTTGCCCAGCTTCATCAGTCAGAGATCACTAAAGATCATGTTAAAGGTGTGTGAAGTTGTAAAAGTGATGTCAGACACTGTAATATTCTCTGGCCCCCTCCCTGATTGTTGTGTTGACAAGGTTTATTGTAGATTAGTGTCACTGAATGGTTTGATGTCTGAGTGGGGTCCAGAGAATAGCATAGGATACATACACAATTGGAAGAGTTTTTGGGGAAGACCTGACCTGCTAAAGAGAGAATGACTCCATCCCTCCAAGGAAGGTGCCACTCTACTCTCTAGTAATATGGCTCATAGTCTTAATACTGATAGTATTTGATTAACTGGGGCCCAGTTCAGGAAGCAGACAAACTGGCTAATCCGAATGTCTGCTAGCTGTCTTGAGACATCACACAGGTCACATAAACTACAACACATAGAGACTGTATCACCTAGATATCTCATAGAGACTGTGTCTGTTCCCCGAACTACCAAACACAATACCCTCACTAAATCATTTAGAAAAAATTTGATTAAGGTCAAACTTGAACAAAACAAACAAATTAAAAATGTACATCATATAAAAATAGGGCTACTAAACATTAGATCTCTTTCTACCAAAGCACTAATTGTCAATGAAATGATTACAGATCATAGATTGGATGCACTCTGTTTGACTGAAACCTAGCTTAAACCGGATGAATATATTAGTTTAAATGACTCTACTCCCCCAGGTTATTGTTATAAACATGAGCCTCGTCTGAAGGGTCGAGGAGGAGGTGTTGCTACAATTTACAGTGAAGTTTTTGGTGTTACTCAGAGGACAGGATATAAATGTAAGTCTTTTGAAATAATAATGCTTAAGGTGACACCGTCAAATACAAATATAAATAAAAAATCTCTGTCGTCCATTACCCTTGCTACAGTGTATAGATCACCCGGGCCTTATTCAGATTTCCTTAGCGAATTTGCTAATTTTTTATCAGATCTTGTTGTTACTGTAGATAGAGCCTTAATTGTTGGTGACTTCAACATTCACATAGATAATGAAAATGATACATTGGGATTAGCATTTATCGATATTCTCAACTCTCTTGGAGTCAGACAAAATGTAACAGGACCAACTCATCGCCATAATCATATGCTAGATTTAATTCTTTCATATGGAGTTGATGTTGATAATATAGAAATTCTGCAACAGAGCGATGACATCTCGGATCATTACCTCATCTCTTGCATGCTGCAATCAGCTAATGTTACTCAATCTACACCACGCTATCATTCAGGTAGAACCATTCTTTCGACCACTAAAGCTTCACTAATACTCTTCCAGATCTATCTCATATACTCAATAAACCCCAAAGCCCAGAAGAACTTGATGAAATAACAAAACATTTAAATGCAGTCTTCTAGCACCCTTGATGTTGTCGCCCCACTTCGATTAAAGAAAATTAAAGAAATAAGCCCTGCACCATGGTACAATGATCACACTCATGCTCTCAAGAGAGCAGCTCGGAAAATGGAGCGCATTTGGAAAAATACAAAATTAGAAGTATTTCAGGGTGCATGGAAGGATAGTGTCTGTAGCTACAAACACGCACTCAAAGCTGCCAGGTCAGCATATTTTAGTAAACTCATAGAAAATATCCACAACAATCCTAGACGTTTATTCAGTACTGTGGCTAAATTGGTTAGGAATAAAGCCTCAACTGAACCAGATATTACGTCACAGCTCAAGAGTAATGACTTCATGAATTTCTTCACAGATAAAATTGAAATAATCAGAAATAAAATTGGAATTATGCAATCATCTGTCATAGCACCCCAGAAAACAATGTCGAATAATTTCCCTCATGTGCAACTTCAATCCTTCGCTATCATAGGTCATGAAGAGCTAACAAAACTTATCGAAACATCAAAAGCCACAACTTGTTTGTTAGATCCTATACCAACTAAGCTCTTAAAAGAGGTATCTCCTGTAATATCAGAACCTCTTCTTAATATCATTAACTCCTCGCTATGCTTAGGACATGTCCCAAGAAACTTTAAAATGGCAATTATCAAACCGCTAATTAAGAAGCCACAACTTAATCCTGGAGAACTTGCTAATTATAGACCGATTTCAAATCTCCGTTTATGTCAAAAATACTAGAAAAGGTAGTATCCTCCCAAATATGTTCATTTCTACAGAGAAATAGTATATATGAAGAATTTCAATCAGGATTTAGGCCTCATCACAGTACAGAGACTGCACTTATCGGAGTTAATGACTTGCTCTTATCGTAGATCGTGGCTGCATTTCTCTTCTAGTGCTTTTAGATCTTAGTGCTGCATTCGACCACGATAGATCACGACATTCTCTTGAATAGGCTAGAGAATTATGTTGGAATTTGTGGAGTGGCATTAGCATGGTTTAGGTCATATTTAGCAGACCGCTACCACATTGTCTATGTAAATGAGGAATTGTCAAACCAAACAAAAGTAAAATATGGAGTGCCACAGGGATCAGTTTTAAGGCCTCTGCTTTTCTCCATGTATATGCTTCCCCTGGGAGATATTATCAGGAATCGTGGAATAAGTTTCCACTGCTTTGCTGATGATACACAACTTTATATTTCTTCAAAACCAGATGAGATTTCACAATTCTCAAAATTAGCAGAGTGTATTAATGAAATAAAAGATTGGATGGCCAGAAATTTCCTTCTACTCAATTCTGACAAAACAGAGGTTCTAATTATTGGACCAAAAAACTCTAAAAATAAGCCACTAAAATATAATTTGTCTCTAGATGGATGTACTGTTACATCATCTTCAACAGCGAAGAACTTAGGTGTTATATTTGATACCAATCTGTCCTTTGAAAATCAAATTACAAATGTTTGTAGAACAGCATTCTTCCACCTAAGAAATATTGCTAAATTAAGGCATATGCTCTCGGTTGCTGATGCCGAAAAACTAATTCATGCGTTCATGACCTCAAGACTAGATTATTGTAATGCATTACTGGGAGGATGTCCAGCAAGATCAATAAATAAACTTCAATTGGTTCAAAATGCAGCAGCCAGAGTGCTGACGAGAACCAAGAAATATGATCATATTAGCCCCATTTTATCATCATTACATTGGCTACCTGTTAAATTCCATATTGATTTTAAAATTCTGTTAACTACGTACAAAGCTTTGAATGGTCTAGCTCCGCAGTACTTAAGGGATCTTCTACCACGCTATATTACAACACGTTCTTTACGGTCACAAAATTCTGGCCTATTAATAGTTCCTAGAATATCAAAATCCACTAAAGAAGGAAGATCCTTTTCATATTTGGCTCCTAAACTATGGAATAGTCTCCCAAACACTGTTCGAGATGCAGACACACTCTCTCAGTTTAAGTCTAGACTAAAGACTCATCTATTTAGCCAGGCATACACCTAATTTATCCTCCAACCCACAATTAGGCTGCTTTAGTTGGGTCTGCCGGAACCAGAAACCAGAAACATTGAGCATGGTCTCTTACTCTTCAATAAATTAAATGGCATCTACGCTTACATCTTTTTATTTGTTTCCCTGTCTCAACCTCGGGACTCCTATCCTGAGGTCACCAGAACCGGCTGGATCCAGCACCATTCCTGCTTCATGCTGGACTCCACTGCTACATGTCGCAGAATGATGATGACTAAATGCAGCCGGTGCCAGCCAAACATCACTTCAATCTATTATGACGGACTCCAGAGGATGAAATGATGCCAACTCCAACCTGCATCGCCTCGGTCTATAGATGGACTACGATCTTGAAATGGAATGCATAGACTAACTATTGCCAACAAAAGCCTTCATCAGCCAATTAACAAGGACAATTGCATCTATGTGAACTTCTGCAATTAATCAAGATGGACTTCAAAGACTTTGGTCATTAATCTTACAGTTCAAACACAATCGATGTTTAATCACTGACCCTTAACACTTAGTTTAATAATTTTAAACCATGATTTTAACTATACATAATTAATATTTACATTACATTCAAAATGTTAGCCAGAGGGAACTGGCCCCCACAGTGAGTCTGGTTTCTCCCAAGGTTATTTTTCTCCATTAATCAACATCTTATGGAGTTTTGTGTTCCTTGCCACAGTCAGCCTACAGCTTGCTCACTGGGGTTATTAATACAATTATCATTTAATTATTTTTAAACACTATTAAAAATCGTATTTTATCGAAATTACACAATGATGATTAATCGACTTTATAGACATTACAGTTTTATCGTCTGTTAATGCTGATATTCTGTAAAGCTGCTTTGAAACGATGTGTGTTGTGAAAGGCGCTATACAAATAAAATTGACTTGAAATAACCACAACAATCCTAGGTGTTTATTCAGTACTGTAACTAAATTGGTTAGGAATAAAACTTCAATTGAACCAGGTATTCCATTCCATTTGCTGTAATGGGTCAGAAAGAGCTAACAAAAATAATCAAAACATCAAAATCAACAACATGTACTGAATGTTAGGTCCAATACCGACTAAACTCCTAAAAGAGGTGTTTCCTGTAATCTCAGAACCGCTTCTTAATATTATTAACTCCTTATTATCCTTAGGGCATGTCCCAAGAATCTTTAAACTGGCAGTTAGAAACCATATTTATGTTGAAAATACTAGAAAAGGTAGTGTTCTCCCAGTTATGTTCATTTTTACAGAGAAAAGGTATATATAAAGAATTTAAGTCAGGATTTAGGCCCATAGTACAGAGACTGCTCTTTTCAGAGTTAAATGTACAGATGATTTCAGAGTACAGATGACTTCTAGTGCTTTTAGAACTTAGTGCTGCCTTTGACATCATAGAGTATGACATTCTCTTGGATAGGATTGAGAATTATGTTGGCATTTGTGGACAAGCATTAGCTTGGTTTAGGTTCTATCTCTCTGACCACTACCACTGTCTGTGTAAATGGAACAGTCAGATCAAATTAAAGTTATGTATGGAGTGCCAGATTAGTTTAAGGGCCTCTGCTTTTCTACCTATATTATATGCTCTCCTGGGAGACATTATCAGGAATCATGGAATTAGTTTTCACTGTTATGTCGACGATACCCAACTTTATATTACTTATAAACCCAATTCAATTTCCCAATTTTCCAAATTAATAGTGTGTGAAATTGAAAGAGTGGATGTCTAGAAATTTCCTTCTACTCAATTCCGATAAAACAGAAGTACTAATTATTGGAAAAAAAACCTCAAAAAATAAGACGCTAAAATATAAGCTGACATTTAATGGATGTACTGTAACGTCAACTTCTACAGCAAAACATTTTGGTGTTATATTTGATAGCAATCTAACCTTTGAAAAACTCATTTCCAATATTTGTAGAACTGCATTCTTCCACCTCAGAAATATTGCTAAGTTACAACACATGCTATCTGTTTCTGATGCAGAAAAATTAATTAATGCGTTCATGAACTCAAGACTAGATTATTTTAATGCCATTACTAGGTGAATGTCTAACAAAATCCTTCATCAGCCAAAATCTGTGACGAGGCAGGCAAGGAATAAGAATCTAAATGCAGCTTTATTAAACTGAAAAACAAGTTAACCCGGAGCAAAAGTAAAAGAAAAAAACTGGGAACCAAGCACAGAACATGAAAGCTAAACATACAAGGACTGACACAGGAAACAGGGAAACCAAGGGCTTAAATACACAACGGAACAAACAACGGAACGAGGAACACCTGGGGAAACAATCAGGGAATGAGACATAACCAGGGAGAACCAATCAAGGAATAAAACTACAAAGGACTACAAAACAGGAACTAAACAAGAATTTCAACATAAAAGTACAAAAACAAAAGACAACAGGGAACATGACAGAGCCCCCGCTTTAAGGAGCGGATTCCAGACCAAGGGGACCACAGCAGATCAGACAGGCGGCCAGGAGACCAAGGGGACCAGAGCAGATCCGGGAGATGGCCAGGAGACCAGGGCAGATCCAGGGGATGGCCAGGAGTCCAGGGCAGATCCAGGGGATGGCCAGGAGATCAGGGGAACCAGAGCAGACCAGACAGGCAGCCTGGAGACCAAGGAGACCAGAGCAGATCAGGCGGATGGCCAGGAGACCAAGGGGACCAGAACCGATCAGGCGGATGGCCTGGAGACCAAGGGGACCAGAGCAGATCAGGCGGATGGCCTGGAGACCAAGGGGACCAGAGCAGATCAGGCGGACGGCCAGGGTCAGAAGGCCTGGGAGGTGGCCGTAGGACAGGCAGTGGATCAGGGGCCTGGGAGGTGGCCACAGGACAGGGACTGGGTCAGGAGGTGGAGCCGCTGTAGGAGTCGCCGCTAGTAAGGTGGATGGAATCGCTGAGGGAGGAGTTTCTGGGGGAGCGGGCAGAGCCGCATGAGGAATAGTCTCTGGGGAAGCGGGAGGAGCCGTGGTAGGAATAGTCACTGGGGAAGCGGGCGGAGCCGTGGAAGGCTCTGGGGGCTGAGCCGTGGAAGGCTCTGGGGCGGAGCCTGGGGAGCAGAAGCCTTTCTTCTTTTCTGGGAATCAGGGAATGAGAAATAATCAGGGAGAACCAATCAAGGAATAAAACTACAAAGGACTACAAAACTTACAGGAAGCAGGAACTAAACAAGAATTTCAACATAAAAGTACAAAAACAAAAGACAACAGGCAATATGACAAAATCAAAGGACATTGCATATACGTGTATTTCCTCAGTTAATTCGGGATGACTACAATGACTTTAACACTTAAACTTATACAAAAACATTTTGTTTAATCTTAATATTGTCATTATATTGGCTCAGTGGGTGGCACTTAAAGCGCGTCTCACAGCAAGAAGGTCTCCGGTTCGAGCGCCGACTCACCCAGGGCCTTTCTGTGTGGAGTTTGCATGTTCTCTCCATGTTTGCGTGAGTTTCCTCCAAGTTCTCCGGTTTCCCCCACAGTCCAAAAACATGCAGGTGAATTGGAAACTGTAAATTGCCTGTAGGTGAGAGTGTGAATGTGTATGTCTGTTTGTGCTAGATGGACTGGCCACCTGTCAAGGGTGTTTCCCTACCTTCGGCCCGAGACAGCTGGGATAGGCTCTAGCATCACCATACATAGAACATGGATAGATGTCATTATATTCATTTATTTTCTGTTGTAGCATAATTCCATGTACAGGTGTTTTGAAACAATGCCTGTTGTGAAAAGCACTATACAAATAAATTTGACTTGACTTGATTTGAAACTTGTGTGATAAGTACAAGTGGTGAGCTGAAAGGCAAAAGAAACAGAAATCTGCACTGCAAATGTATTAATTAAGAAGAAATATTCATAATGCAGTCCTGTATAAATGAGCCTTCACAATACGAACAGTTGCCCATCAGCCACTGTGTTTTCAAAATAAATAATTTTAAGACAGGTTCTTTGTATTCACTGCTGTATTGAAACTGTATATAACCGTGACCCCAAAACTGAGGTGCATACGGTCATTTTATGTTTTTTGTTCTTTTAGAATAAAGATCTAAGCAGTGGCAACAGTATTTATTTATTTAGTTCAAATTGTGCAGCCCAGTAATAATTTTTTTTTTTCAATAAACAGAATAATCACAATAATCGTGCTTATCATTTTCACCATTATTCTGCAGCCCTAGTCTGTTATTACAAACATTGTAAACAAGTGGATGTCGAGGATGTTCATACTTGACTCGTGCTTTGTCCCAAATTCTGAGTTCTATCCTGAAGCAATCATCAAATGCAATACCAAATATGAATTTGGCAATTCATTGGGGATTAGGCCTTAGAAGGGAGCTTGGTCAGGGTTCCCACTTTTTTCTAGACACAATTTTCCCAGACATTTCCAGGACATTTTATGCCACCAACAAGTGAAATATTTAAGCAAAAATACATGCATTCATTTAAATCGAGCTTTTATTTTGCCGTTTTTTTTTTTAATACCAGATAAGCATTTTGCTCCATGGCCAAGTGTGATTATAAATCCATGTAAAGATTACATTTAATAAGTACGTAGTCTGTATGTGCTGTGCATTTCAGAGTGCTCTCTGTCTCACACACAAGAGTCCACGTGATGATCATGATGTGGTGTTTTCAGTGTATGAGCAGCCGTCTACACATTCATTTTGAAGCGTGCATCACTTGCAGATTATTTATCTATTCAATTAAATCAGAGACATATCACAATTGAATTTGATTAACTGCACATTCAAATATTCAATTTCATCCAAATATGTCATATTCATGACATTCTGCGTTTTATTGCCATTTGTATGTCTTGATTACGTTTCCGCATACTACATGTGCTATCTGCAGTATAAGTTGAATCCAAACATTGAATTATTGAAAATTAATGTACATCCGGAGGTTTTAAGTCACCATGCTACCTACCCAGTGTGAATTAATTTTTATTTTTTTAAATCAGTGGTCCAACTGTAATCGTTGTCTAAAATGTATAACTCAAAGGGATGCAGACTCATGAGGATTTTCCATTTTTGTTTTTAAGAATAATCTAAAAGCACCAACTTTTTTATTTATTCAAGTATAGAAACTTATCTGCACCATTGTGCAGAATTAGCTGCATAAGAAAGTGTATTTTGTTGTGGCTTGCTTCTGTTTCACAAATTTGTTCAGTTTCATTAATAGACTAATTTCATGACCACTTCTGGAGATACCAATAGATGGTGAAAAATGACTAGGGAGAGAGCTGACACAGATCTGCACAGGGGTTAAGGGCCTAGGTAATTATCTTTGATAATTATTAATTATTGCTAATAACCAAACCCACTCTTGAACGAAGCACCCAACAAGGTGTTATTTGGATTTAATTTGCCTTAGTGGTTCGGAAACCACTGAAGTGTCATTTGGATTTGATTGGAGTGATTAGCCATAAATACAAGTCAAGTCAAGTCAAGTCAAGTGGTTTTTATTGTCGTTTCAACCATATACAGTTAGTACAGTACACAGCAAAACGAGACAACGTTCCTCCAGGACCATGGTGCTACATAAAAACAACAAAGGACCAACATAGGACCACATGAGACTACACAACGAAATAAAATACCTATATAAACTACCTATATAAAGTGCACGTGCAAACGTCACAAAAGTACTGGACAGTACAACAAATTACTGACAATGAACAGGACAATAGACAGTGCAGCGCCGACCAGTACTCAGTAGTGCAAAAAGATGACAGTTTCTAAAAATGTAAACATAACATACTATGAGATAATGTTCTATGCACATAGCAGTTATTGAGGTAGCAGACAGTTATAAAGTGACAGTTATTAAAGTGCAACTCAGGACACGTGTGTGTCAAACCAGTCTCTGAGTATTGAGAAGTCTGTTGGCTTGGGGAAGAAGCTGATACACAGTCTGGCCGTGAGGGCCCGAATGCTTCGGTACCTCTTGCCAGACGGGAGGAGGGTAAAGAGTTTGTGTGAGGGGTGTGTGGGGTCGTCCACAATGCTGGTTGCTTTGCGGATACAGTGTTTTTTGTAAATGTCTTTGATGGAGGGAAGAGAGACCCCAATGATCTTCTCAGCTGTCCTCACTATCCTCTGCAGGGCTTTGCGGTCCGAAACGGTGCAAGTCCCAAACCAGGCAGTGATGCAGCTGCTCAGGATGCTCTCAATAGTCCCTCTATAGAATGTAGTGAGGATGGGGGTTGGGAGATGTGCTTTCCTCAGCCTTCGAAGAAAGTAGAGACGTTTGTGAACAAGCGATTGTTTGTGAAATGTAATCGATTAGAGTCAGTTTATTTCCTTCCACTTTGTTTCTGTCGCAATTCAGAACACTCAGCTCGCTGTAACTCAACATGATGCTTATGATTTCAATGCATTCAAAGCGAATCTTAATGCACAAATTAAGTAACATGCTTAGCCGCTTGCTGCTTAACTGCAAGGTTAACTGCGACTGTTTCAATAACAACGTAATTTGATCAAAGTGGATTTTCGGTTACACAACAGGGTTTGTACACTGACAGTACACTGATTTACTGCAAATCTCAAGAATGATAAAAAATGTACACTACCGTTCAAAATTACAGTCTGACAATGATTCACATTATAACACAATTTATTTTAAAATTGGTTCAGCAAGCATACACAAAAATTTGAACATCTACTTCTATGATTAAACCACAGACAGTTAAGATAGATTATTTGAGTGTCATCAATCTAATTATAAAATAAGACCATTTAGAAAGAAACCGAGGAACATCACTCTTTGATTTCTTCGTCGTGGCAGGGGAAATTTCTTAAGGGGGAACTTCATTTCATAACCTGTGTCTCGGTTTGTTTTATCAGAGAGTTGAATTCTATGTCTGTGCTCTTTTCATGAGGGCTGAAGTCGGTATTCAGCCTTTTACTCATAAAGGAGGTAAATACGAGCTCTTGATTTCTCATTGTCATGACAACAAACTGGCGATAATGTATACGTAATAATGTATACACAGACGCAAACATTATACTTGTTTCCCTGTACTGTTTATGGATTCAAAGAAAAGAATGACTGTGTGTATAAAATAACAAATAACTCATTTATATTATTGCCCGCATTCCAACACCATTATGATGTAGGAATATTTTGATGTTAGAAATGTAATTCAACTGACCGTATTCTACATGATTATATGTAGAGAAATTTGTTTAATGTAGATGTACACAGTACGTATTAAAGTGCCACGTACCTCCATCATTATGTAGGGAAATTTATAATGGAATTAGCCGCATTCGACAACCATTATAAGAAAGATAAATGACAAATAATTAGATTATTTGTCTGAATAAAATTCTCCACCATTAACATCGTAATACATTTACATTTATGCATTTGGCAGACGCTTTTATCCAAAGCGACTTACAGTGCACTTATTACAGGGACAATCCCACTGGAGCAACCTGGAGTTAAGTGCCTTTCTCAAGGACACAATGGTGGTGGATGTGGAGATCGTACCAGTGACATTCTGATTAACAGTTATGTGCTTTATGTGCGTTATTTTTAAATGTCTGTGTGTTACTAAATAAATGAAACAAAGGGACTTCTTTTTTAGCAGCTGTTTATAGAATAATGATCAGATAGAATGTCTCATGACTAATTTGGAGCCTAGAAAATTTGTTATTTTCCAGAATAAAAAGTCATAGGATTGGCATTGTTTGTTCATTGTAACTCAGGCGGGTCTCCCAAGAAAGCTTGCTTTAGCCCTGTGTGGAAGTTCAGATGGTCATGCTGAGTCTGCCCCATGTCACCATCCCATGGGTTGAAGGGCCTCTCTGACCAATGGCCTTTTTTGTTTAATCATGCTGTTTTAGTCTCCTTGAGCACTTTATCGTCCCAAGGCAGGCCTCCACTAGACTCCTTGGTGCCTAGTTGAGCAGAATCTTATCATTTATGATGTTGAGGAATTCCAGGATTACAAGTTTGGGTTTTCTAGATTCAAGTCATATTGCATAGCAACTCTTCATTCTTCTGCACCTAATATACTACATACATGTTAAATGTGTATTATGTAATGGAATATAGGGGAGTTAACGTCTGCGAGGGACCAAACTGGTAAGCAAGAGGGAATGCAGGTAGGTTTTGAGAAAACAGGGTTTTATTTTATCCCAAAAAGTAACAACAAAATACAACATATATAATCAAGTTCTGAAAACCAAAAAAAAAAAAAACAATTTCCCACCAAGAACAAAGGAGATATACATTGGCTGATCAAACCAATTACAAACAAACAAGGGGAATAAAACACTAACGCATTCACTACAGACACATGAACAAAAACTCCGGCTAGCCTATTAACTGAAATAAACATTACTTAAACTAAGCCCAACAATATCCAAATATCAAACTCAAATCTTAATAATATACAAAGTAACTGAACTGCATAATCCCCACTCCCCCTTGAAGAAGTAGGCAGTTGGTACAGCCCAATTAGCACTTCCTGTATTTAAGACCACTGCTTCCAAAGATCCCTCTTTTGCCCAGTTCTGGCCAGATGACCGCTCTGCAGCAGAAGCAAGGAACCCAAAAAAAAAAAAAAAAAAAAGACACAGTAAAACAGAAGAAGTAATTAGTAATATAATTAGATAATGCTGAAGACACAAAAGTTAACTAAATGTGTGCGCTAACAACTAGATCCAATGAATCTTCAACAGATACTAAATAAATCATAAATGTTATAAACACTGAGTTGTGTAATTATGTGTAATTAATTAAATAAAAACATAAAAAGGCATGTATGGGTGCAGGAAGGTTGCAGACTTTCACTCTTGCTGTAGGGCTGCAGATGTAGCCCTCACAACGTCCATTATGTAATTGTGAAAGTTACTCACTACTTGAGAACTCTTTAATTGGATCCTTTCTTACTAAAGTAATTATTTTTGAAAGAAATTGTACTTTTACTATTTATATGTTTAGTAGTTTATTTGACAGGGACAATAGACAGTTGATGACTGCCCCATAATTGGCTACAGAGATAAATTTAATCAGTAAGTCCCTTGGCAGAACAAATGAATTACAAAAGCAAAATTTAAAAATTAGTCAATAGATGGTAGACAAAAACATAACACCCAAATAACTCATTATTAATAACACTAATAAAAAAAAGCATTACATGATTAAATACATGAGCTACTACATTTAAAACTGCTCAATTATTATTACAAATGACTGGATTACAAATGATTGTTCACAAATTTGGTTTGTCTTTAACCATATTTTCAGAAGTAATTTAAATTGTGCAAGAGTAGGACACTGTCTGATGTTAGTTGGTAAAATTTTCCAAATATTGACAGCTCTTATAGAGAAAGCTGGTTGACCAAAGTCTTGGCTCTGTATTGCACTTCACATTCTCCTTTTAAAAAGGCTCTAGATTGTCTTGTGTTTTTCACACACAATGACACATTCCTTCAAAGGTGGGTGAGCAGGGTTGTTAATAATTTTGTACAATAGACAACAAATGTTAAAATTAACCAAATAAAAAAATTGTAACTTCATAGTTATATGACAATGATGATGCGTATTCGTTTGTTATCTAATATTCTTAATGCAAGTTTGTATAAACTGTGTAAAGGTCTATTGATAAACCAATTATTGGTCCTGCTTTTGACCACGATGTGATACATTAAGAGAAATGAGAAAAAAATCATTGAATGTAAAAATACTTTAGCAGCATCTATTGAATCGTGTTGTGCCATGCAAGGACTGGTCATGTGAATGAAAGCTCTGAGCACTTTGCTAGTTTTTAATACTTTTTATGTCATAAACCAGTGAGTTTTGAAACACCCTGATCCATAACTGTTCTATGAAGACAATATGTCAAATAATTCAAAATCCTCAGGCTCAGGCTAAAAGACACTTACTTGCTCAAGCTGGTACCCCTGACAGGGCCGCAGACCAGGGACTCAATTTGGACGGTGCGGCGGGAGAGATTCAGCGTCATCTATCGAGTATGTCGGTGATATTGGCGAAGGTCGTAGCAGACTTGAAGTATTTTGCTATAAACGTCAATCGATCATGGCCATGGAGATGAAATTCACAGAGATGGTTACAAGAGATGCAGACATCGAGAAACTGATCGATTATCTGGAGTCATCAGAGGGGGAATGAGCAGCTAATTTGCTTGCGACCAAGGTGGACTTGCAATGCGTTTGGGAAAAGTTGGAAGATTTCGAGAATAATAGCCGGCGAAACAACATCCGAATTGTTGGAATTGCTGAGAACGAAGAAGACAGAGATATGGTGAAATTACTAGACAAGCTCTTCCCGAGTCTGCTCGACATAACAGGTCATAAGCTGGAAATCGAGTGAGCTCACAGAGTTCCGGCTCGGAGATCCGCTGAGGGAGACAGGCCCGATCAACTCTGGCCACATTTCTGAGATCATCCGATAAAGATCTAGTGTTACGCGAGGCGAGGAGTAAAGGAGGGCTTTCTTGGAAGAACCACAGCATTTTTTTGTTCCCAGACTTTGCAAATTCAACAAGAGAGAAACGTGATAGATTGAAGGAATGCAAGAAACTCTTACATCAATGGACAGGTTGTGTTTGCACTGATGTTCCTAGCCAATTTGAACAGATACTAAAGCTGCAAAATATTTACATGCCCACAGCAAGCGATGTCCTTCATAAAGTCAATGATATGAGTAAGTCATGCTGTGATTCTCATGTTGCAGTCAAGTGGGCCTGACTCACTGAACATGCACTTGACCGTCCGAGGAGTTCCACCTAGTGGCTGGAGTTTGTTTTGTAGAGGAAAACGCCTTTGGAACAGTTGTGGATGAATCTACACATTCTTTGATTTATTCTGCCTATTGGCTGGAATTTGTTTTTCAGATTATTTTCTGGTTTGTAATTCTGTCCCACAAAATATGTATAGAATCACCAGACTTGAGCAATCCGATGGCAAGTTGTCGCAGAGGCCCTCATAGGCGTAAATGGACTGTTTGAGTTTAGATGGATGGACACCGGTGGGAGCTGTCGTGCACAGGGTTAATACACACATTTTTATTTTTTCTGTTTGTTTGGGGGGAGTTTCTGGGTTTGTGGGTCAGCACTCCTTAAGTTAGGAGATAACTAGCACGAGATTCTTCATTTCGTTGGTCATCAAATAAAATCCTTCAATTGCATAATCGGCAAAAGTTTCCAATTCAAGGCTAAAGTTGTCAATTAGATAAGCATTATGGACTGTCCCATACCAAGGTAAATTCCCTTCTAAGGTTTTCACTTCAGGTGAAATTCTCAAATGTGGTCTGTATAACTCATGTCTAGGCTTAATCTTGTGTTGAGGTTTGGGATAATATTTTTCAAAGATATGCAGTCTTAGAATCAGATGTAATAAATGTGAGGGGTGTGGAAACAACACTTATATAACAACATTCTGACCAGGATTGTGGTAGCCATACATAAGCAGAGCTGCCACAGATCCAAAATTTTGCATCTCTTGGGAGAATGATCAAATCTGGTTAAACAGTAAGATTCTTATACCCTGCTGGAGTTAAAAAGGGGAGATGAGTGAAATTTCTCTTAAACCATAAATTCCCACTGCACCGAAGATTTGACCATAAGTTACATATTTTTCATTACAACTTGAAAAACCCACTAATCTAGAGAGGTGATCAGCAGGTTGACAATTACAAACAGTTGCATTAAAACTTGGTTTATCATTGACTGGTAGAGGTGTGGGCATATCAGTAACTTCTCTAACTCAATTATGGATGACCGTGTCAATAGAATCATGTTCATACAAGAAATTAGACATAGGCGAACAGACTGTTTTAACATCAATATACATTTTCATCAGAGCAAATCGATGGGCTATGTAAGTTAGCAGTCCAGTCCAAGTTCCTTCCGGCAGGAGAATGACCAGGGCATATAACCAAATCATGCAACTTAGATTCAGTCACTGTCAGTGGATTCACTTGGAGTCGGAGTGGTTTATCTGTGGAGTGTTAGCACAAACATAGCAGTTGTGATACAATTACTTCGAGCAGTGTAATTAATCAATTTCCACCAAAAAGTTTTTGTTGTGGGCAGCGTTACTCACTTCAAAATAGTTGCGGATATTTTTGGCCACCAGATTCAGACAGTTCTCATTAGGTTGAGCTAGCACAGTAGCTCTGAGAATGAGGATGATGAGAACCTTCATTATACTTAATTAATGGGGAAGCAGTAATAAAATCTATACCGGATAATCTATTTGTTCTCACAAGCACTATAAGGAAATTTCTCACAAAACCAATAATGAGCTGGGATTGGTTCTGGGGGTTTGACACAACATCCATCAATGTAGATGCAGTGTCCTGGGCCTGGAAAGAAGCACCTATGGCAGAAGTACCAGCCTCCTATAGCGACAGATTTATTCTCAAATGATGGCAGTGATGGTGCCAGAATGGATCAGCCAACTGACACCGCTTGGACAGCAGGATCACGCAGGAGGCCGTCAAGAACATAGATTCATCAGAGTATCGAGGAGGGCGTCAACTGTTGGATCACATGAACAGTATAATGCCCTGAGAGCAGCTATCAGAGAGAGAGAGAGAGAGAGAGAGAGATAGACAGAGAACCATACACACACACATTAAAGAATGACAGAAAAGGAATGAGAGAAAGCGGGAGGGAGGGATGACCCTTCCTGATAAGTTAGTAACTGTTTTGTTTTCCTTTACAACATCTTTTCATCAGAGAGGCATCACATCAGCGCCCTAAGGCACTTTCACTCAGCTGACCTGTCAGGGGGAAGTAGTGTTATCATTGTAGCAGCATTAAACTGTAATGTCGGCAGGGTCTGCGATTTAGGGTTAGTAGAGCAAGCAGGAATAGTTTAGTTTGCATGAAATGCATCAGAGTCAAGCCTGGCTCGATTTCAACAATACTGGATAAAGGGCCATCATAACTTGAGGACACTTGTCTGAAACTTCCTACTTTCTCCTATGTCCTACCTGCACTGGACTCTGCATTTTAAATGTTTGTTGACTTCTGGATGAGCCAAAACATGGTATGAATCAATCAGTCAGTTCAGTACGCTACCCCATTGGAGGAAAACATTGTTGTTTAAATTCCAAAGTTCCCTATTCAATAACATGGCAGTCCATTTATTTTATTTTTTTTACAGACCTCGATATAATTTGGATTGTACATTTTAGACAATGACTCTGAGCCTGCACAGTCAGGGTGAACAGGATAAATTACAGCCACTTATGCAATTTGTGACTTTGCGGCTTGTTTAGCAGCTTTGTCATCTTTTCCTTTGCAACTGAATGTTCTGTGACCTGTAACTTTGCAAAACACAATCTGGTTACATCTTAAAGGGGTCATGACATGGTTTTTTTTTATTGTATTATTATGTTCCCTTAGGTGCAATTATAGTATTAATATATTTTTTTTTAAGAAAAACTTTTAAAATCTAGTGATTTATGACCTTTTCCCACCCTGTTTCTCATCCTCTGATTCAAACAGTCTGTTTTGGGGCGTTTTCTATTTAAGACTTCAGTGTTAACGCTCAGTGTTATGATTGGCTAACGTCAGTGCCTATGTATCAATTATTGACGCTTCCAGCCAGAACAATATGCAAGTAAACTACACTGTGATTATTCATAATGAATGAAATTGCGCTTTAAAAAGTAGTTTAAAGTTTAAAATAGATTACTTACAGTTTACGTCGTCGTTGTTCCCAGAATAGTCGGCACGGACTTATCTTTGAGCAACAGTTTTCTGGCAAAGCCAGCATCATATTGAGATTTGTTCTCAAAACAGTCATCCTTAAAATGTACAGAACAAACGCTTAAGTTAACACTGCCATGACTGGGACGTCCGCAAAAAATAAACTGCATCCATTTTTCCCTGACGCCTGGATCTTTCGGCAGCTTATTCAGAGGTTTTGTTTGACCACAGCCAGGAACAGCACATCTGTGTGGCATCGTAATTTTCCTGTGCACAAGTAGTCTCTGTCAGAGCTCGCTGTCCATCGACTGAACATTTGTGAGGCGACGGCGATACTGAAATGAGCGTAGTTGTCTTGCGCTTATAGCGTAGTTATCTTGTGCTGGAGGCGGTCATATGCAAACGCTGGTACGTCACTTCTAACCGTCACGTCACTTCTAACCATGAATCCAGAACGAGCTGTATTTTGAGCTTGATTAAATAAATGATTCGTTTAGAATGGGGAGGACGTCTTAAAATATTAAACTTGCAGGACGTTTTAATGATACAAAGACCTCTTATATACCAAAAGATCAAGGCAAATTTGGTTTCTCATGTCATGACCCCTTTAACTCTTAAATTTAAGAATGTTCAGTGCATAAAATCATAAACAGTGTCTTATTACATACAGTTGAACTCAGAAGTTTACATACACCTTAGCCAAATACATTTAAACTCAGTTTTTCACAATTCCTGACATTTAATCATAGAAAACATTCTGTCTTTGGTCAGTTAGAATCACTACTTTATTTTAAGAATGTGAAATGCCAGAATAATAGTAGAGAACATTATTTATTTCAGCTTTTATTTCTTTCATCACATTCCCAGTGCTTGTGAAACATTCTGGGTATCCTTCTACAAACTTCTCACAATAAGTTGCTGGAATTTTGGCCATTCCTCCAGACAGAACTGGTGTAACTGAGTCAGGTTTGTTGGCCTCATTACTCACACATGCGTTTTCAGTTCTGCCCACAAATTTTCAGATTGATACCAATCAGATTGAGGTCATGGCTTTGTGATGGCCACTCCACTACCTTGACTTTGTTGTCCTTAAGCCATTTTGCCACAACACTGGAGGTATGCTTGGGGTCACTGTCCACTTGGAAGACCCATTTGTGACAGAGCTTTAACTTCCTGGCTGATGTCTTGAGATTTTGCTTCAATATGTCCACATAATTGTTTTCCTCATGATGCCATTTCTTTTGTGAAGTGCACCAGACCCTCCTGCAGCAAAGCACACCCACAACATGATGCTGCTCCCCCATGCTTCACGTTTGGGATGCTGTTCTTGTTTAGATACTGTTGTTGATTTCTGAATGTTTTGAGTTCAGGTGAAGCTTTCGATGTGAACATCCTAAAGTCAACAGTGGTATACCACAGGGTAGGCCAGTGTGAAGAGGAGGAACAGTTTATCATGTAAATATGTCATTCAAGAAATAAAACAAACAAAAACTACTGAAAATTCCGAGATCAAGTCAATTTATTTTTTGGTAGTACCATTCCCAATACATGTTTCACAAATAATTTTACAGAAAATTATGCCTTAATACCTTAAAGGAGCCGTGTAAATATTCTACTACCATTTAGCTATATGTAAACAATAACAAAGGTATTCGAACGCTACTGATCCTGAAGCACTTCCGGTACCGGATCCTTTAAATGAGACATATTTTCTCAATGAACATAAAACAATTCCCTGAAGTGACTTTTCCATAAATGTTGTTGTTACTGTGCATCTACGCAAGAAACTGTTTAATGCCATAAGAATTTTTTTTTTTTATCATAAAATACTTGTATTGTCTTTTCCTTCTGGATAAAAGCATCTGCTAAATTACTTAATGTAGAAGTAAATAACTTGTGGAGCTTAGTAATTGTGTTAAAGTCTCTATGAATTAAGTGCCTCCCGTTGTTATTTTTAATGAAAGTGTGTTCCATTCAGAAGTGATCATCCATATGCCCTAATCATTCAAAGACTTTATCATTCACTGCGGGAGCTTTGAAAGGGTAAAATCTTTAAATTATCTATAGCATGTGTAATACAAGTCATGTATTCAATGGAAGAGTTAAAGGTGTTCAAAGAAATGGTTAGTTGTTCTTTTCTGGCTATCACAGCGTGGATTGTATCAAAGCAGACATTTCATATGAACAGGTAAGAATTTAGACTTTGTAATAGGGAAGAATGTTTTATATGATACACAATACACAAATACTTGTATGCTATTAATGAATTTGAAGAACAAAGTATGCTATGAATATCAATTTATATTTATCTAATGTAAATAATTATTATGCACTGTGTAATGTGCTGTAATGAAACTACCCAGACCCTAAAAATTCAAACAAAAACCATGCCCTTGACTCCAGGCATAAAATGAGGCAATCTCTCATGTTGTTTTAGGCCCTTGACCGACTGAAACTCTTTCCACACTGATGGCATGTATAAGGTTTTTCTTCAGTGTGATTTCTCATGTGCACATGAATGTTTCCTCATTAATTAAACTTTTTTCACACTGAAAGCAAGGATAAGGCTTCTCTCAGGTGTGAATTCTCATGTGATCATTAAGGTCTCCTCTCTTGACAAAACTCTCTCCACACTGATGGCATGTGAAAGGCTTCTCTCCAGTGTGAATTTTCATGTGCGCATAAAAGTTTCCTCCATTTGCAAAACATTTTCCACACTGACGGCAAGTGAATGGCTTTTCTCCAGTGTGAGTTCTCATGTGCACTTTAAGGTATACTTTAGACATGAAAGTATTACCACACTGAAGGCATGTGAACGGCTTCTCTCCAGTGTGAACTTTAATGTGCAGGTTAAGACCCTCTTTACGACTAAAACTTTTTCCACACTGATGGCATGTGAAAGGCTTCTCTCCAGTATGAATTTTCATGTGCGCATAAAGGTTTCCTCCATTTGCAAAACTTTTTCCACACTGACGGCAAGTGAATGGCTTTTCTCCAGTGTGAGTTCTCATGTGCACTTTAAGGTATGCTTTAGACATGAAACTATTACCACACCGAAGGCACATGAATGGTTTCTCTCCAGTGTGAACTTTAATGTGCATGTTAAGACCATCTTTCCGACTAAACCTCTTTCCACACTGAGAGCATGTGAAAGGCTTTTCTGCAGTGTGAATTTTCATGTGCTTGTTATGATTTTCCTTCCGTGTGAATCTATTACCACACTGAAGACACGTGAAAGGTTTCTCTCCAGTGTGAATTTTCATGTGCTGGGTAAGACTTCCTTTCCGTGTGAAACTCTTTCCACAGTGATGGCACATGAAAGGCTTCTCTCCAGTGTGAATCCTCATGTGCTTGTTAAGATTTTGTTTTTGTTTAAAACTGTTTCCACAGTATGGGCATGTGAAGGAATTTTTGGCTTGAGTTTTGTTTCGTGAGGAATTCTTCCCAGTCTGTGAGGAACTCACAGATGTTTCTCCAGTTATGTAATGAGGATTCTGATGTTCCTCCTTCAATTCAATCAGTTCTTGACTTTCTTCTTTCACTTCAATTGGCTCTTGATTTTCCTCTTTCATTTCCATCGAGTATAAAAAGAAAATACGAAAGAAAATCAATAAAAGTGACCCTCATTGTAAATCAAGGAAATCTACACAAAGTATCTACTTGTATTTTATCTCTTATGTACTACACAAAAGCAGCAGTTTCCCTTGTAATAAGCCCAACTTACTGATTTTCACAGCAAAAGTTTTGAACCCAATCAACAAATGAAGACTAGACCAGTTCACAGCTGATCCTTTCAACCTAAATTAATGTATCCACCTCTACTAATATAAAAAATATGATTGATCTGCTTTTCAAAGGAACTACTTGAGTACCTCTTTATTTAATTAATTTGCTTTTGTGTTTAGCCAAGAAGTTGGGTATTTGCGCAAGCAATAAGTAAAACTGGTAAAGCATTTTCCACATTGTAACTCAGTTATTCACTCTTAGCATAATTCTTGATTGAATTTTCATTTATCAGGCAAATTCCTTATCACAGCTTGTATGCAAAGGGTTGGCCAACTTAAATTTAACCTGCCTAAAAACAAACCATCATTTCTTAAGATTATATCAATACTTTTTGTTGTTATTTCTACCCCAGACAGAAGCGTCATGGTCAGTACAAACACACAAAAGTTCGAAGTGTGACCATTTATCTGTAGGCTAAATTATGAAAAAACTACTCTCATAATCAAGTCATTTACAATCTTTGTTGGTAGAGTTTAACTATCACAGCAGGGGTTTTCCTGGGTCAAAAATGGTCTTGATGTTGGCTAACGTATATAGTCATCTTTGCATGCAAATTTAGTTGATTACATAATTGCAATAAATTCATATTTAATGTAATTAAGTAGTTGCATATCATGTATTCATTGAATATACATGCTATTTTAATCATCCAAGCATCTGAACATTTTAAAATTGGACTTTGTTTTACTTAAATGTGCTATGGGAAATCAAACTAAACTCGATTAGTTACAAGGGCGCATTATAAGATTCTGATTACAGGGCATGACATAAAGCATTGTGATGTGCTTGTCCTTTGGACAAGAAAATTGGTCATTCACATTTCCAAGTAAAAAAGTTACTTTTCCAGAAAGAAAATGACACGTACATATTGGTTACATGCTCAAGTAGTAACATGTCAAAGTTTCTGTTATAGTCTATGTTTTCTAATATTATGAGAGATGCCCAACATAATAGTATACATATGCAATCAACTCGATTCTCCATCACAGAAATGTAAACTGCACTTGGTAGGGGAGGAGGCTATTGTAATATGTAGGGGTGGGTGATATACCGATAGACATGATAAACCAGTCAAAATTTGTCAACCGGTATACATTTTGGATTATCATCTCTATTGTGGTAACGCAAAATTTCCACACAAAAATGTGTACAGCACATAACACGCACGCACTACACACCCTGTCGGATAAATTGAGGAAGGCGGAGGGACTACTCATTCATCAAATTCATTTGAATGAGAAGATAAGAAGAGATTATGAAGGAAAAAGTGTGTATCCCATGGTGTGGAATTGGTTTAACTTTAGCAAACATGATACCAAGCCGAAAACAGTGATTTGCAAGGTTTGTACATTTTGCATGTCGATATATGTAAATATCCATGTGCATAAGTCTATCAGTGGTCAAGGGGAAATTATGAAATGCATGGTTTTTCACTGACAGCTGCACTTGTTTTGGCCCTAAATTTAGCTTGAGCGACCATCAAAGCAAATTCAATGAGATTCATCCCACGCTCCAAACATGTCTCCCATCCATACATGCGCAGCTGTGCTTTGTGTGAGTGTTGCATGACCTGAAACACGTAAGTGTGCGAGACTTTTGAAGGCATCACATTCCCTTCATTTGTGCTCCAGTGACAGAAAATCACACATGCTACTCTGGTTTCTCTCGATGTCATGTGGGTTTTTAAAATGCACATTAAAACACTTTCTAAAATTCAGTTCTAATTATGTTTTGTATCAGCAAAACAAACCATCCATACCGTATTTTCCTTCAGATATTTTTGTGGCAGGACGGAGGGCGGGCTGTGTCGTGATTCTACACACCCGGTCCTTTATCAGGCTAATCAAGCCTCCGAGAGGGATAAAGGCCGACTGCAGACAGTGGTGCGACGAGAGAGAGATTGTTTACGGACATGTCCGTCATGTGTGTGTCTTTCGTTTAAGTTTATAATTCAATTATAATTTATATGGCCAAGCCGGTTCTCGACGACTCCTTTCCATTGAACTATTTTACAATTTTATTTTTTCTTTATATAGATTACAAAAAACCCTAAGAGCCTAAATAAGTGTTTATTTATGGATACATTTTTATTTATATCTTATTTTCTTTGTTGCATTGCTTTGAGAAGATGTTAAGTTTCTTGAGTAAAAATTATTTATAAAAAATAAAAAGTAGTTGATTATTGCACATCATCAGACTGAAATGTGGGATTTTTTTATTTTCTTAAACTATGTTTGTCAGCTTGCAAATAAAGAGAAAACTATATAAGATGAAGTAGTTTCATGTAATTTATAATGTATTTAATTAGGGCTGGGACAATGCGGCGACGTCATCGATGACGTCGACGCAAAAAATACGTCGACGCAAAATATGCGCGTCGATTCGTCAGACCCAAAACAAAGATGGCGGCGCCGGCAAGTAGTAGCAACACGAGTTATCAGAAGACTATCAGAAGTGCAAGGCGGCATGCACTTGTTCCTCTAAAGTATGGGAATTCTTTAATTTAAAAGGAAACAATTCCGTGATATGTCGTCTTTGCAAAATGGAGATGGCCTTCCATTCTAGCACCACAGCAATGCACCAGCACCTTAAGAGGCGCCACCCGGTTGCAGCTGCAGATGACAGAGCACCGTAAGTTTTTTTTCAACTCCCCACTTTGCACTCGATGTTGGAGTAGGCTATAGTACGTTGTCGACACCTAAAGTTTTCGCTTATAGCTATTAATAATGCGCTTATAGCTATGAATGTCGTGAAAAATACATAGAGGACCCTGACAACACGCTGACAGACAGGACCAAGCAGGTAACATTTAATAAAGTCTCAACTTTCAAATTTGTTCATTCAAAGAAAATTAAACCATAAATAGGCCTACTATTTTGTGGCTCTTTAATGTGTCGTGACAGATTGCCTCAGTTAAAGCTGCTCGTGAACCGATCATCATTTCCTTGGCTAATTTATAGCATCAATAGGCTAAACATGAATGTAGCCTACATCAGAAGGACTGTTGTTTTAACCACGGAAAGATGTCAGTACGGTAGCCTACAATCATTATTCAAATTCAAATCCACCAACGTTAATCTTCTCTCTCCTGACGACTTTGTCGGACAAAAATGGCGTATTATGATTGATTGATCAGATCGCCAGTCAATCAAACTCCCGGCAAATGTTTTTTTTTAAACATTTTATACACCCCCACCCCCGATGAAACCAGTATTAAAGGTGTTGGCACAAGTCGATTAATCGAATCGAAATCGAATCGGACTGAAAAAACGAATCGTTAGATTAATCGATGCATCGAAAAAATAATCGCTAGATTAATCGTTTAAAAAATAATCGTGAAATTTGGTGGAGGATCGGTGATGATCTGGGGGTTCTTTGTGAAGGATGCATGAATCAAGCCACATACAAGCTTATCCTGGAAGAAAACGCTCTTCCTTCTGTTCAGACAATGTTCCCCAACACTGAGGATGGTCTTTTCCAGCAGGACAATGCTGCATGCCACACAGCCAGGTCAGTCGAGATGTGGATGGAGAACCACCGGATCCAGCCCAATCTCCAGACCTGAACCGCTTTGAAAACCTCTGGAACGTGAGCAAGAGGAAGATGGATGGCCACAAGCCATCAAAGTCGAGCTGCTTGAATTTTTGCACCAGGAGTGGCAAAAAGTCACCCAACAGTGATGTGAAAGACCAAATATTGATATTGAACTCTTCCTAATTTAAAATATTAATATTGTATTGTTTAAAAAATGAATATGAACTTGTTTTCTTTGCATTATTCGAGGTCTGAAAACACTGCATCTTTTTTGTCATTTTGACCAGTTGTCGTTTACTGAAAATAAATGCTCTAAATGACAATATTTTTATTTGGAATTTGAGAGAAATGTTGTCAGTAAAAATGTTCATTTTACTCAAACACCTACCTATAAATAATAAATCCAGAGAAACAGATAACTTTGCAGTGGTCTCTTAATTCTTTCCAGAGCTGTACATTGTTATCGCGATATAAATTTACCCATCTTGTTTAGTAATATGGTAGTTATTAGGGCTGCCCCGACCAAAGATTTTCCTAGTTGACTAGTAGTCGTTAGTTTAAGCCATTAGTCGTCTAGTTGTCGTACGTTTATGATATTAATTTAATTACTTGAATATATATTTTGGGGGCATTAGAAAAAGGTTTGAGTTCCAGGGGTGAGATAGAATGTTATAAGTAACATTGCTAACACTGTTCTACATTACAGAGAAATACTAAACCATAACAATGAACCTTTAAAATATCAATTTTACAAGTGCACGCAGGAAGCGAGCCTCCATGACACCGGCAAAAGTGGAAATGATTCTGAATGTGTCGGAAAAATCAGCAAGAGACTGTCTGAATATTTTATACATTTATAGAGAGAAATGCACATTAGGGTTGAGCCGACAAGACGATGATCTCTGGAATCAATGATGGTCAGAATGATCACAAATAGCTGATGTTTTTGACCATGTCAAGACGATTTTTGGCTCTTTTTCACATTAATGTATTAAATTATTATTATTAGACTATTATTATTATAAAATGTATATTACAAATAATTTGCCCATAACACAAAGACATGCGCTCAACGAAACACACTTTACAATATTATTAAGATCAGATGACAGAAAGTTGTCTATGTGCATGTATGACACGCTGTTTGTGCAGTTTCGTGGAACACGCACATGTAAAAGGTTCACACACTTTATTCGTTTCTCTCTTCTGAATAGTTTTTGGCAAGAACAGTATTGTCTATGAGTGCTGCAAATGACCTCAGACATCTCAGTACAGAAGGTGTTTTGAGTTCATTCACTTTATTTCCACAGAGCAGTTCATTGTGAACGCAATTCTGCAGCCTGTAAAATACAAAATATATAAAATAATACAAAAACACATTCACCTCAAACCATGTTTTATATTTCAGCGATTTTATTATCATCATTATAATGATTATTGTTACATTTATAATTGTTTTTATGTTTTCATTTGTGTAAGTAATTTTCCACCTGCATGTTTAGACGGATTATTGCTGACGGTAAATGGAAAGGTGTGTGTATATATATATATATATATATATATATATATATATATATATTTTATTCTTTTATCACTTCATTATTTTATTTGCTTTTACATTTCATTTGGAGTGCAATTTGAATTTAGAAATGTATTTGATTTTAGTTTTTTTAAATAGTTACATTTTCAAATCAAAATCACTAAAGCAAGATTATTCACGATCCTCAGCCTGGGTGTTTCCGATGTTATTTGATATTGCGAGATGTATATCATGAAAAAGGGAACAAAACCAATTTATTCACACACATGATGTATTTTCCCAGACAACAAAATACCCGTCCAGTAGAGAATACATAAATGAAGTAGATTCTTTGCCACGGAAATGTTGCCATTCACAACTGTTGTAAAGCCATCTTTTTAAAAAGTTGACCAACACACATTTTAATTGCACTAAACAACAAACCGAGCTCAAGAGAGTCGTGAACAAATGACTCTTTTGAACCAGATCTTTTTCATGAATCACCCAAAAAGAACAGAGGGTTTAAACGCAGGAGCTCAGATTAGCAGTTTGAATCAGATTCACTTTCTCAGCATTTACACTGAAGTTTAAAGGAAGAACTGAGGCAAAAATCAAGCTTTTCAGAAAGATGGTCATAAAAAGGGTGGAAAATATCATAATAGAGACCTGGCTGGACCTGGCTGGATTCACTCAGGGGAGGTAGTCAGCATCTTTATTCGCTGAGCTACCCAGGCCCCCCTTCCATATGATTTCGATAAAATTGAGGTGGTAAACATCAGAGCCCTCTCTGCGAAAACTCAACTGTGATTTAACCAACACTCAACACGTGCAAAAGGGTGTGAGGTCATGTTTGTTCTTCATTAACAGCCAGATCTTATTTTTTCTTCACATCAATCTTCACTCCATACCCCATTATGGCAAAGCAAAACACAGATTTTTGATAGCTTTGCAAATGTATAAAAAAGAAAATACTAAAATATCACATTGACATTAGGGCTGTGTGGTTTAAATTGATAAATCGAGATTTACAAAAAAGAAATGCTAAAGTTAGATATGTTGTAAATCCATCAAAGGCTGATTAAGCAAGAGATCATTTCATTACATTCAACACAGACTAAAATTTTACAACACTTAAATATTATAATAATAATAACAACAGCTGTGCATGAAACACTGATTTGCCTACAGTTACTGAACAAGATGGAAGATTAATATTAGATATTGATGAATTTTGCACTATCACTAAGATGAAGATAAATCGATTCAAAGCACTTAATTTCTGAAAGGTTCAAAACCATTAGAGCAGTGGTTCTCAACCTTTTTGACTCCAAGACCCCCCACCGTCCAAGACAATATTTGAGGTCCCCACCTGAAACTAGATGCGTCTGATTAAAATCGTGGATAATGTTTTATTTTACAAGTTTCAGAAAGAGTCCGTTTATAATGTGAGGGCATACGTCTTGAAATATATTTTTAAACATTTTAATTAAGTAGGATTATTTTAAGTATTTAAAAATTTCTTATTAAAATTCATTTTAAGTCATCTCGGGGGCCTCTTGGAAGTGTGCTGAGCCCCCTAGTGTGTCCCGGGCCCCTTGGTACAGAACCCCTGCCTTAAAACACCATAAACCATAAAATATTTAGGCACACTCAATTGGATATTAAAAGAAGGTGAGATAAATAGTCTCTGGTGAGATTAAGGAAAGAATAAAATTTGGTCTCTGTTTTGAATTTTAAACTACTAAACTATACGCGATCAGTGCTTTGTTGATATGTAACAATATTTTTCTGTTTTTGCAGTCCTTTCTTTGTTTAGCAAGGTTATTTGTCAGCTCCTCTAGTTTAATAACTGCAGTCATGAAATATGTTCAACTGCATGTAAAGAATGAAGAATGAACACCAACCTGTTTGTTCGTCAGTGTGTTCGGTTTTAATTCTGCATGCTTCTGGATAAGCCATATCTTCACTCTCCTCTTTAATAAACATCTTTACAACAGAGTCACACAAATTTCACTTGTTTGCTGGAGTTTTACTGCGTTACAGACAACTCGCAATTATCCCGCCGAAAATAAACACCGGAAATAAAACTTGTGAAATCACTGAAGAAATAAAAGAGATGAAAGTCACACATTTATTCTCATTCAACGCGAAAAAGCTTCAGCGTCATCATCGTCATTCTTTTCTTCTTTAATGGCGATTCACAAACTAATAAGCGCATTATCGCCATCTACTGAACGCATCTGGACCAGAGACATTGTATATGGCTTTAAACTGTAATTTTTTCGTTATAACAAGAACAAGGACAACATTGGATACTTACATTCACCACAATACACCACCAGTTTCAGTAAATGTTATACATTATAGCATTACCACTATATTTGTTAATCCGAATTTACATTATTCAAATAGAGCTTGGAAACTGAGGTCTTACTTTTGATGGAAACTGGAAACCAGCAATTCCAGCAGGGGTCTCTGGGCGTCTTTGTGTGCTGCATATCTGGACCTGGAATTCAAACAGGCAGCAGTGTCTGAATCCAAAGAACAAATGCTTGTTTCACCACATTCTATCTGAATTACTCAATACATAAAAACGTATCGGTTACCTAACATAACCTAGGTTCTCTCTAGATGAGGGAACGAGTATTGCATAAGCTAGCTTACACTACGGAAAGATTCATCTTTTCTGAGATATTGAAGCCAAAAAATGATCCTTAATTTTTGTATCCATTGTCAACGCAGTGCGGCAGCTGCAGACCTTGAGCGGGCTAGCTAGCGAGCTCATAGGTTGCTCTGCGGCAACTGCTGCAGCCTATAGACGAGCTTGGGTGAACTCGCATCCAATGAGAGGCGTCCGCGCGCTCACTGCATCAAAGCCCGCCAAAATGGCCGTGACTAGAGTGCATATAAGCGTAGTTCGTAGGCTGGAACCCTGGTTTTCATTGACTGAAGCGAAAAGTCGCCGTGGGCGCGAAGCACGGCCGGCTACGCAATACTCGTTCCTTCATCTAGAGAGAACCGAGGTTACGTTAGATAACCGATACGTTCTCTTACGAGAGGTTCTCTCATATTGCGTAAGCTAGCTTACGCTTATGGGAACCCATTGTCAACGCCGTGCGTGCCAAGCATCCACTGTATGAGCCCCAGGGAATTAAGGGGGACCCGGGGAGCCCTTATGAGTGGGGAAATAATATTTGGCTGGCAAGAATGCGGGTCATTGATTGTGTAATACATAAGCACATAGTGGGAAGGGAGCGACAGAGCGGCGGTGCCGGTCTGTGTGGAATGTGTCCCATCAGTGCAGCTCACCAGGGAGCTGTAGCGTATTAAACCACTAGTAGTTTTGCCTGCAGAGCGGGCACTTCCATATTGTAAAATCTGACAAAGGTGGAGGGGGAAGTCCATCCCGCTGCCACACATATGTCGTGAATGGAAATCCCGCTGGACCATGCCCACGAGGGTGCCATGCCTCTAGTGGAGTGAGCCCTAATGCCCAACGGGCATGGCAGGTCTTTTGACGCGTATGCAGCAGCAATAGCGTCCACTATCCATCTAGATAGTGTCTGTTTCGAGGTGGTGAGACCTTTGGTGCGCCCTCCGAACGAAACGAAAAGCTGCTCAGAGCGTCTGAAAGCGGCGGAGCACGCAGTATACAATCTCAGTGTTCTGACCGGGCAAAGGAGATTGGCGTCGCTTCGCTATCGGGTGCTGGCAGCGCCGATAGGGAAATGACCTGTGCTCTGAAAAGGAGTACCGATCACCTTGGGAACATAGCCGTGTCTAGGCTTTAAAATGACCTTGGAGTCACTTGGTCCAAACTCAAGACACTCAGCGCTGACAGACAGCGCGTGAAGGTCTCCCACACGTTTGACTGATGACAGGGCAGTCAGAAAAACGGTTTTGAGTGAAAGGTATTTCAAATCCACGGATTGAAGTGGTTCGAAAGGGGGGGCTTTCATAGTTTCGAGAACTATAGAAAGATCCCAGATAGGAACCGATGGGGGCGCGGGGTTCATCCTTCTAGCTTCCCTGAGGAAGCGGATGACCAGCTCGTTTTTACCCCATGACTGGCCGTGCAGGGGTTCAGCTGAATGCCGCCACGGCCGCCACATACACTTTGAGCGTGGATGGGGATCTGCCCTTATCCAGCAGCTCTTGTAGAAATACTGAGCAGCGACGACACCCCACATGTCCGCGGGTCCAGGTCTCTGTCGGTGCACCATTTTGAGAACACAGACCATTTTGACGCATAGAGTCTTCTCGTGGAAGTGGCTCTAGCGTGTATGATGGTGTTTATTACTCCTTCTGGCAGAGCGACGGGTAGTCGTTGATCACCCACGCATGCAGCGCCCAGCGCTCTGGGTGGGGATGCCAGATTGTGCCGCAAGCTTGAGAGAGGAGATCTGCTCTCACTTGGATGGGCCACGGCGCTGTGGCCGTCGAAGGCGAATCTCAAGAATGGCCTGTGACGGGGATTTACTTGAATCTGAAAGTATGCATCTTTCAGATCGAGAGAAATAAACCAGTCCCCTAGGCACATCTTGCGAGGAGTTTCCTGATTGTAAGCATTTTGAATGGTCTTTTTGCAAGCACCTTGTTCAAAACCCTGAGATCTAATATGGGTCTGAGGCCGCCGTCTTTCTTGGGAACAAGAAAATAATGGCTGTAAAGCCCGACTCAGCTCAGAGAGTGTGGCACTTTCTCTATGGCCCTTTTGCACAGAAGGCTTGCTATTTCTGAGCGAAGCATGCACGCTGCTTCCGTGTTCACAGTGGTTTCGAGCCGCGCTCTGAAGCGAGGAGGGCGGCGATCGAACTGTAGCAAATAGCCCTGTTGTATTGTGCTTAACACCCACTTGGATATCCCTGGAATAGCTGAATGGCCAATTCGCTCTGATTGCCGCTCACAGAGCGCTGAACAAAATGTGTGAGCGCGTTTAGTGTGTTTATGCATGATTGCTCGCAGACAGCATGAACAGGCTGTTTTGTGAGTGACTTCCCGATTGGAATGAATGGGGAAAGTCACATCTGTTACTTGATGCGCAAGCATAGTCATGGACACGGGACTTACACACAGAGGAATGTTTGCTGGCCGTGTCACAGAGCGGGCAGAGAATGGGCGTGCGCACGTATTCGTGGGCGCATTTATTGACTCTAACACTCGAGCGGTTCAGTAACCGCTTTATGTGGCGTGCTCTGGTGGGGACACGAGACATGTAGTGCTTGTGTGTAGAGGTGAACACTGGATTGTGGGCACATTTTCTACACATAGGGCTGGTCGTGTGACAGAGCGGCCAGAGAATGGGCGCGCACGACGCATTCATGGGCATCTTCATTGATTCTGGCCTTCGAGCGGTTCAGTAACCGCTTTATCGCGGCGTGCTCTGATAGGGGACGCGGAATGTGTTATGCTTGTGTGTAGGGGTGAACACTGGGTTGTGGGCACATGTTCTACACATAAGACATGTTTGCTCTTTACAAGATTTATTTGGGTCGCCGTAAAAGCGGCGTTTGAGTGCAGGCAAGCGGGCAGTGTCACCGGCTTGTTGGCTGCTAAATTCACCACTGTAGTAGCCTGAGAGAAGGGGACTGACAGGGGGCAAAGCTTTGACGGTGGTCCGGCCGCGGCGGGACTGAGCCGTCGTTTGTTCAACAAAGTTAGGAAGACTTCGGTTGCTCTGGTTTCAGCGTTACCTTAAATCGAGGCCCGCGGGGGGGGGCGGCGGTCTGCGGCGGCGGTCTGCGGCAGCTGTCTGAGCGCGATCGAGGGCAGCCGCCCTGTCGACGCTGAGAAGTCTGAGTTTGTTGAGCTGGGCACTGTAAAGAGGCTCGTGCAGGAGGCTGATCACGTGAGCGGCCTGCAGAGGAGCTAGCGCGACGTGGCAGGAAGAGGTTCATGGCTTGAGTGGCTTTCTGGACTTCTGAGAAGCGGTCAACAATGCCACTCACCGCGGAGCCGAAGAGATCGGTCGGAGAGAGCGGTGCGTTGAGGAACGTGGAGCGCTCTGCTTCTCCCATGTCGGCTAGCGTTAGCCACAGGTGTCTCTCGGTCACAGTCAGCGAGGCCATGCACTTCCCTAGAGCTTGAGCTGCAGCTTTGGTAGCGCGAAGGTCTTGGTCTGTCGCGCTTCGTAGATCAGTAACAGCCTCTGGGTGCCTGCCTTTCTCATCCCACTCCCGAAAAAGGTCCGCTTGTAGGATCTGTAAAACGGCCATGGAGTGCAGAGCAGATGCGGCTTGGCCGGTGGCGGAATAGGCGCGGCCAACATAGGCGGAAGTCGCTCTGCAGGCCTTAGATGGGAGCACAGGCTTAGACCGCCATCTCGCGGAGGGCGGGCAAAGGTGTGCTGCTACCGAGTCCTCGACCGGGGGGATGGAGGAGTAGCCTCTCTTGGTGGCGCCGTCCACCGACGCGAGAGAGGTGGAGACGTGGGAACGGGACCTGGCCGAAAAAGGAGCGTTCCACGACTTTGCAAGCTCCGTGTGTAGTTCAGGCAGGAAGGGAGCGGCCCGGGCCGCAGGTGTAGAGCGGCGATGGCTTTGAAGAAAGCAGCCGTCGAGCCTGTTGGGTGCATGCTCAGGGGGCGGTGACCACTCGAGCCCGAGGCGGTCGACGGCCTGTGTGAGGAGGCGTGTTAACTCTCCTTCGACTCCGGCGCGGGTCCTGCTGGATTCCTGGGCCGAGGAGGAGGCTTGGGAGCCTGACCACTCCTCGCTGTCAAAAATTAAGGATAATTTTTTGGCTTCAATATCTCAGAAAAGATGAATCTTTCCGTAGCGTAAGCTAGCTTACGCAATACGAGAGAACCTCTCGTAAGAGAACCTTTTTCTCTTTCTTTGGATGCTTAGTTCCCACATTCTCAGTTTCCAGTTGATGTGTCTGGGGTAGTCGTGTCTTTTTAGCTAATTCTGTAACTGTAAGTTCAGAATTAAGATACAAAGAAGCACCAATAACATATTATCAGGAATCAGAATTCAAACCTGACATGTAAGATTTGTGAGCAGTTGCAGTTGCTATTACTGGGAAAGGTTCTTTGAAATTGAGTCTGTATGAAAGGCACAGCTTTTTTTTGTTTGTTTATACCAAATTTCACACATGTAATAACCAAAATATGAAAATATTTGATGGAAATGAAAGAGAAAAATTAAGAGCCAATAGAAGTGAAGAAGAAATTCAAGAACTGAATGAAGTGGAGGAACATTAGTATCAGAATCTTCTTTTCATAACTGAAGAAAAATATTTTAGTTGCTCACAGACTAAGAATTCTTCACAAAACAAAACTCAAGTCAAAAATCCTTTCACATGCCATCAGTGTGGAAAGAGTTTTACACAAAAAGAAAGTCTTAAGAGACACATAAAAATTCACACTGGAGAAAAATATTTAATGTGCCCCCAGTTTGGAAAGAGTAGGTCTTGAGGTTCACATTAGATGTCACACTGGAGAGATTAGATGTCACTCTCTCCATAATTTAAGGAGGTTGAGGTGGTAAATTTGACGTGTTCCATCTCTATCCGTTCATTTAACCTCTGTGGCAGGGCGGAGGGCGGGGCCGGGTGGTGATTCTACACACCCTGTCCCTTATCAGGCTAATCAAGCCTCTGAGAGGGATAAAGGCAGACTGCGGAAGATGGTGCTGGAGAGAGAGATCGTTTACGGGCATGTCCCTTGTGTATTTTGTTTAAGTTTCTCATTAAACTATTATTTATATTGTCAAGCCGGTTCTTGCCTCCTTCTTGCCCATCTAAATCCCTCTACAACCTCATAATCGAAATCCTTGATACGCCGTGTAACCTCAAAGGGTCTTTGCCACTTGGAGAGTAATTCTGAGCTCGATGTATGGAGAAATACAAGTGCTTTGTCTCCCAGTGCAAATTACTGTAGCTGGGCACCCCTATTATAGAGTCAGCTTTGTGTCTCTTGAGCTTGGGTTAAATTTTGTTGTGACAACTGACCCAGAATTTGTATTGAATTTCATTTTTGCTTTGGGAAAGTCCTTTCTCCCACGCCTCCCATCAAGCACCCCGGGGGGCCAGCGTCCATACAGGAGCACGAAGGGGGAAAACCCCATGAAGGCTTGCGGGACCTCCCTGAATGATAGGGGTTCCAGCCATTTGAATCCGTGTATCATTCGTTCATTCGTTTTTTAACTAAAAACAAAAATCAAAAAACAACAAAACAACTTGTTTTCTTAATATCCGTTTTTTCAATTTCTGATTTTGTGCTCAAATGAGAAATGGGAAAGATGGATAATGAGCTCTAATCCAATTTTGATATCTTCATTTGACGCAAGTTTCATGACCCGGATGTGACCTTTACTGACTGGTCCGTGTATCAGAGCAAAACAATAATTAAAGATGATCATGGCCGGACTGGAGGAATATTCTGACATGATTAGGCAGCTTTTTGATGATGGCAAAACGCATGCCGAGATTTCCAACGCGCTGCAGCAGTTAGGTGTCCTGAGAGGCTCGGAAATGTCTGTCAGAAGATTCTGTGTTCAACACCAGCTCAGGTGAAAAAGACATCTGTCAGATGCAGAATTTGAAATGGCAATCATGTCATCAATAGATAAGGTAAGTTTTTACATACGCTTTCATAATCATTATTTTAGAGATTGTAGAGTGTTACATTTGAAAGTGCGAAGAAACACAAGGCAAGCGCAGTTTAAATTGTGTTTACATTCACCCCCATAGTAACAGCAAATAGTTGTGCCAGAGATGTCTGGTTGTGCTGTCAGGTGTAGTACTAATAAGAAACACAATCCCAATGTGAAGTTTTTTGTCTTATCTAAGGCCAGAGACTGTCAGCAAGTTTATTTGCCTCGAAAGTATAGCCATTATATAATTTAATTATCATTTAAATTATAATTTTTTATTTTTGTCGTCTTGACAGACAGGTCCATCTTATGGACGAAAATTCATGACAGGATATCTTTCATCAGTGGGGGTTAGGGCAGGAGAACCTCGAGTGGGAAGGATTCTCAGAGAGGTGCACCAGCCATATAATGAGCTGCGTCGCCAGGTATAAGTCACCTACATTAATTATGAAAAATGTTTTTTAAATTTGTGACCTCATGAAATGTTAAATTTAGACTTAAAGTATGCATATTAGAAGTTCATGCGTTACGTTTGTAAAAGCTTTGAACATTTTAACTAACTTAATGTTATTGCACTGCATTGATTGAATTATTCTTGTTTTAGGGAGCACGTAATCTCAATCCAGTTCCTTACCATGCGGAGTATATGGGCCACAAACTCCACCTAGACCAAAATGAGAAGCTGGGAATGTTTGGAGTGACGCATGTCTTGGCTATTGATGGATTCAGCACCAAACAACCTTATTATTTACAAAGAAGTTTACAGGCAAGTCCAGTCAATGTACAAAAAAAAAAAAAGGAAAGAAGCACTATGTGGGATTAGCGTACATTATCAGTATTATAATATCAGTATGTGCTACTTTTACTATGTGCTTTATGTATATATATATATTTTCACATTATCAATGTGAAATTAATCTGAATCTATCATATCCACATATGTATCCATATAATCTACACATTTTTTCTATTACAGGACAGCAGACAACAACGGCATGTGGGACCAAATCAGAGTGGATCATGGCAGGGAGTTTTACTTGAACCTGTATATGCAAGAAAATCTGTCTCAACACAGACATAACGTCAACAGGCTACCTTATGTACAGACAACTTCTTCAAGGGTGATTTGTGTCCTACTGATTACATTCAAAGATTGAATGGCAAAAATTTATGGACATTTACATATCAACTGAAGCTGAAATATCTTGACTTTACACTGTCTGCAACGAAATTCAATATAAAAGGACATTTAAAAAAATCATTGCTGTCTGCTTATACCTGTATTTTACACACCTGACCAACTTTTCCTGATTTGGGGTTGAAAAATGTTTTCTGATCTGAAGTGTTTTCAATCAGTTTAAAGTTTTTCTTGTGATTAAACAGAACCTTCGTGTGGAAAGAATTTGGCCAGAGGTCAATAATCGGGTGAATTATCCCCTAAAACGGGCCCTGGTTCACCTGCTGGATCAAGATTTACTCGACATGCAGGATGATGTAACCAAATTTTGTGTCTCCAACCTGGCATGTCAAGTGAGTCAGATTGGACTTGGCCAAATTGTGCAGTCCTGGAATGCCCATAGAATACCTGGTAAGATATGACAGTATTTGTATGTATGGACCTTTAACACAACTGACAACATTGTCCAAAACTAAAACCATTCTTTACCCATTTTAGGCAGAGGGATACCAAACCATCTTGCAGCTGGTAATGGTCCAGCAAGAATGCCCACAGTGCTGCTCCCCAATGCCGCAGAGGCAGCAAACATGTATGAGCAGGAGATGGGGTCCTCCCTGACTTGGGTATCTGTCTTTGGCTCTGACCCTTTTTCGTCAGAGCAAGACCGATGTCGTGCTGAGCAGCTGTTCGGAGTGAGGTTTCCAGACATGTCTCTTCTTTTTGGAACAGTGATTAACAATGACCATAGCGTGTTTCAGGAGGCACTGTTCTACCTGATCAATATTACAGAAAGATATGCAAGATAAATATAGGTGGGGGGATGTCAAACTAGGCATATGTACAGAGATTTGTGACAAACTGATTTTGGAAGCTCAATTGCAGATGAATAAACACATAGAAATAATAGAATTTGTTCAGAACTCTGCATATTTCTTTTAATGTCAAAATACAAGTATAACAAAATAAATAGTATAATATACAAAATAAAAAGTATTAACATAACATTTGCAAAAACTTGTAAAGCCTGCACTGAGCGTTAACATTAGACATTGTTACATAACAAAACACAAGGTAAGCTATACTAAAATTCAAGTATAACCAGTATAAAATCAGTATATGGTAGCCATATCACCCTGCAGCTATTGCCTGGTTGCCCACTAAAGCTAAGCAGGGTTGAGCCTGGCCAGTACCTGGATGGGAGACCTCCTGGGGAAAACCAAGGTTGCTGCTGGAAGTGGTATTAGGGAGGCCAGCAGGGGTGCTCACCCTATGGTCTGTGTGGGTCCTAATGCTCCAGTATAGTGATGGGGACACTATACTGTAAAAAAAAAAAACACAGTCTTTCAGATGGAATGTTAAACTGAGGTCCTGACTCTCTGTGGTCATTAAAAATCCCTAGGGCACTACTTGTAAAAGAGTAGGGGTTTTGTCCTAGCCAAATTCCCCCCCCCCCCATTGGTCCCTATCTATCATGGCCTCCTAATAATCTCCATCCCTGAATTGGCTACATCACTCTACCATCTCCTCTCCACCAATAGCTGGTGTGTGGTTGGTGCACTATGGCTGCTGTTGCATCATCCAGGTGGATGCTGCACACTGGTGGTGGTTGAGGAGATTCCCCCTATACTATGTAAAGTGCTATATAAATGTAAATTATTGTTGTTGTTATAGAAATATAAAAAGTGCTTTAACATTACACAGTGCAATGTTATACATGACAAAACAATACTCCAAAGAACTGTATAAATATTTGTTGCCACCATAGCAGAAAGAATAGAACATTCTAATATAGATATAGGAATAATAAAATAGGAATACAATTCTAATATAGGAATAACTTTTCCAATGGTGCCAGCGCCTCAAGAGTGTCCAGCCACTTCGTGGATGCTGTTCTCCAAATCCACAGCACGACACTTCGGGCAGTAATTGTGGCTGTTGTTCCACTCAGCAATACATGCCTTACACCCAATTAGGCTTCTGCAGTAGGTTGAAAACATGGGCCCGTCTAAAGGACCTGTTGATAAAAAAAAAATTTTTGCTTCCAGTATGCCGACCCTGCAATAAACAACAAAAATAGGGCATGATGATTTAATTGTCCTTCAACCAAATATTTGCTGTATTGTTGATAACTTATATACAATAGGACATACAAAACAGAGTTGGAGCATCCAAGATAGCTATGAATGCAAAATGTACTTTAATGTGAGAATAATACTTAGGTGTATGCACCTCATTCAGCTGTTAAGGGAGTTCACCATTTGTGCAGATAAGCTCCTAAAGTGACAGCAGAAAATAGCATTTGCACAGAAATCATTTCAAACATACCCCTAGTTCCATCAGAGTCAATTATTTAATTGCCCTGAGAGTCTGTTAAAATAATTGACTGCTGCTGTCCAAGGGCCTCTTTCACCTTACTGGTGATTGTTGACACACAAGCCTCAAACTCCGAGAAGCGGACTGTAACCATCTTGCTGGTCTCCAGCTTTTCATTCAGGACTTCAGCAATGAAGACATTAATAAATATTGATGGGAACATACACGTTTTTATACAAAGCCAAGTATATTAGAAATAACCAATATTGAATGATGGTAACCGAAATGAATGGTAATTTTTCTGTTGGCCTCATGTTCCTTCATATCATTAGGCTACCAGCAAACAGAGTTGGACACACCTCTGCAAAGTAATGTAGCACAAGAACATAGTAACAGTAGTACCAAAGAAAAATAAATAAAAGTTTGCTTTCATCACCTGCTGAAAGTTTTGGATATGGAACTCCTTGGAACTGGACAGGAGGAGCTTGTGGCTGTGCTGGGTGGACAGTGGAAGGAAAAGCAGAACAGGCTGGCCTGAGTGAAGTGGCCACAGCGGTGCTATCACCATGCACTTCATAATGGCCTCTAGCGATGAGGTCAAAGCAGTTGAAGTCACCATCAGTTCAGGGAAATATGGCGACGTTGGTGTCGTCTGTCAAATATATAGTTTCCTTTTGGACCTGTGACAGGTGTTTAGATTAGAAGTGAAGCTTTAAACACTGTTCCTAAAATTAAATTCGTACACACACAGTTTTTTTATCTTAACAATTGACTGAGGGTACGCTGAACATACCACCAATAGCACGGATAACGTTAGGTTTCTGCTAAACATGACATGAATTTACAATTTTTTAACTATACGTCTGTAACATAATTTATCAAAATTTTATTGGTTTAGTAAATGATGAAGCTGATGAACTAATTAGCTAACTATCAACCAACACTCATCAGACCCCAGACTCCTTAGACTAACGTTACCTCAGACAAGGGGTAAAGTTGAATAGTCTTTTTTGCTTAGGAAGGTTCCTAACTAAGTAAAATGTCCCAGAAGTGGTAGCCATGATAAGAGCTAGTCAGTTTCATGTCTCTAGGTCAAACAGTCGTTGAGTTTAATAGATTTATAGTTATACAAATATCTGTATAAAAAGTACTGATTATTTAATCCCAAAAACAAGTCTTGTGCTATAAAGTATGAACAATAGTGTGTTTTACAGTTGGTTTCATGTCTCTAGGTCAAACGGTCGTTGAGATTAATAGAATTAGAATATTACAAACATTTGCACACTATATTTATTTGAAAGAATATAGAATGTAAATTCCACAAACAGAGTCTTGTCATGAAAGGGACATTTTTAAGTTATTGATTTTATAATAACAAATGGCTAAATTGTTTAATTGATAGAGCTAATAAATTTATATGAAACAATATGTGTTTTTTTTTTATAAAGAAAACCCACTCATGCATGTCTAAGTTGGTTTGGCTTGAAAATGTTATAGACACGGAGAGTCGAATGAGTATTGTCGCAAATGTCAAACGAATGTCAAATATAATACTAACTTAACCGCACTTCCATTTTAACGTTATAGATATGTCATATCAATTTAGTGAGCGATATGATGGTGCTAGCTAACCAACCAAAACTTCTCAGTGACAGCCACACTAGGAGATACTAGGGAGACTTAGCTAGTCATAACATACGTTTTAAATAAAACAAATACATACCTGGAAAATAACAGATATTTTCTCTGTGGTCATGTCTTCTGGGTTTAGGGTAACCCTCTTACTTCCACTGAAAAGCACAAAAATGTCCATCTTTGTCACTACAACGGATACTTGGCGGTTTCTTTCCAATGGTCGAGTAAAGGGGATACTTGGCGGCCTTGTATAACAATCATTGTCCCACAGGTAAAGGGGCACGGGTCACATCCGGGTCATGAAACTTGCGTCAAATGAAGATATAAAAATTGGATTAGAGCTCGGGTCGTTATCCGTTTTTCCCATTTCTCATTTGAGCACAAAATCGGAAATCGAAAAAAACGGTTCGTTATCCGTAATTTCATTTTGCATTTGGAAACGAATATTGAGAAAACAAGTAGTTTTCTTTATTTTTGTTTTTATTTAAAAAAACAAATGAACCAATGATTCACGGATTCATTTGTCCCAATTTCTAGCGTCTTCGTGCACAAACTTGTGAATCGTGTTTTTAAGGGTTTGATTACATTTCTCCACCAGCCCGTCAGTTTGCAGGTGATAAACACTGGTTCAGATCAATTTAATCCCCAGTAATTCATAAAGTTTGCGTAGTGTACTTGACATAAACGTTGTGCCTTGGTCAGTGAGGATTTCTTTCTGAATCCCCACCTAGAAGATAATTTTGAAGAGTGCCTCCATAACACTGCGTGCTCAGATTTTGCGAAGAGGCACTGCTTCCAGATATCATGTTGCATAACCCACCAGGACTAATACAAACCGATATTCACGTACTGACCATTCTAATGGGCCGACGAGGGCCATACCAATTCTTTCGAAAGTGGCCTTGATCAACGTAATTGGCACAATGGTGTTCTTGGAGTGGCTGATGGTTTCACCAACTGGAATTTGTGGGTTGCCACACACCATCTGCGCACATCTCTGCGAATGCCCTGCCGATAAAAGCGGGCCATTAACCGGTGTAGTGTTCTCTCTTGTCCTAAGTGACCTGCCATAGGATTGTGGTGAGTCGCCTGGAAAAGTGTTTCTCGATGGCTCCTCAGGACTAATAACTGGGTTTTATTTTCATGGGTCTGAGTGTGCTGCGTCACTAGGTACAAATTGTCCCTAATAATTGAAAAATGTGGATATGTGAGGGTGACGTCAGGCTGGAGCTGTTGGACATTGATTACTCTCATTCGGTCAAAGGCGTGCCTAAGGGTTGTCAAGCAACTGCTCGAGAGGGAAATCCCCCTGAGGGTGGGAATGCTGGAGTATTTCCCCCCCCGTGTCACTCTGACGCTGAGCAGATGTGGATGGCCCACATGAGCAGATTTTGTTTTGCAGGACCTATCCACACACAGCGCTTTTAATAACCTTTTAAACCCCGGCCAATTTGTTCCCAGAATCAGTGGATGGGTGAGGCGGGAACTAAATCGCAGAAACTCCTACTCCACTGCCACTCAGGCCCAGGCTTCCCGGCTGCACCCGTGGCAGTGACGACATTAACCTGGGAAGGATGACAGAGAAGGGCAGGTAAGGGGGTTGGCTCATAGTGCAGCCTGCAAAGGAGGGGTGCCGGTTTGGGTGGAAATACTACCCGGGGAGCAGGTGTAGGGTGAGAGGGAGGAGAGGGAGGGACAAGAGTATTAGGAGAAGCAATAGAGAGAGAGAGATCTGGGCTGCTGCTCACCGGCTTCTGAGTAGGCCACCATGTGGGCTTCGGCCAGCTGGACGGCATCATCCACCGAAGTGGGGCGATGGCACTGGACCCATTTTACGGTTTCTCAGATGGTAGTTGCTGCGCCTCCCCGGAAAGCAGCGGCAGCAGATGGAGGGCCCATTTGTTTCACGGCCAGCCGGAGGCGGTGGCTGACTGCTCAAAAAGGCTCCATGGGTCCTGGGGACCCATCTTGTTGAGCAGGAGGTGCGGCTTTATCGCTGCCTCTGGGGTCGCTGCGGAGGATCCACCTGGAGCTAGCCAGCTCTGTAAGACCTGCCGATCCTTGGCCTGGAGGCTCTGGAAGCAGCATCCCTGCTCGAGGAGAGCTTGCTGGTGAGACTCTTGGATGCTGGCAAGGGCAAGGATGACTTCGTCCAGCGGTGAGGTGTCCATAGTGACCTGTCTTTTTCCTTAATTCTCAGGTTTCGGCACCAGTGTAGAGCGGTTTCACAGTCCACGTGAGTCAACTTTTAATGTAGTTGTCTTCAGCTTCAGTATTGGCTTTTCAGCTTCACAACATAGTATTTAGAACACACATGGACGGCCAGTAGACCAAGGGGACCAGAGCTGATCAGGCGGACAGCCAGGAGCCCAGAACAGATCAGGCAAGTGGCCAGAAAACCAAGGGCACCAGGGCAGATCTGGGAGACGGCCGGGTGACCAGGGCAGATCTGGGAGACAGCGGGTGACCAGGGCAGATCTGGGAGACAGCCGGGTGACTGGTCAGGCGGCCTGGGGGGCAGTCACAGGACGGGGACTGGGTCCGGAGGCCTGGGAGGCAGCCACAGGACGGGGACTGGGTCCGGAGGCCTGGGAGGCGGCCACAGGACAGGGACTGGGTAGGAGGCCTGGGAGGCCACAGGACAGGGACCGGGTCAGGAGGCCTGGGAGGCAGCCACAGGACAGAGACTGGGTCAGGAGGCCTGGGAGGTGGCCACAGGACAGGGACTGGGTCAGGAGGCCTGCGAGGCAGCCACAGGACAGGGACAGGGTCAGGAGGCCTGCGTGGCGGCCACAGGACAGGGACAGGGTCAGGAGACCTGCGTGGCGGCCACAGGACAGGGACTGGTTCAGGAGGCCTGCGAGGCAGCCACAGGACAGGGACTGGGTCAGGAGGTGGAGCCGCTGTAGGAGTCGCCGCTAGTAAGGCAGATGGAACCGCTGATGGAGGAGTCTCTGGGGGAGCGGGCGGAACCACGTGAGAAGTAGTCTCTGGGGGAGCGGGCGGAGCCGTATGAGGAATAGTCTCTGGGGAGCGGGCGGAGCCGTGTGAGGAATAGTCTCTGGGGAGCGGGCGGAGCCGTGGAAGGCTCAGGGGGCGGAGCCTGGGGAGCAGATGCCTTTCTTCTTTTCTTCCTCCTCTGGATGGTCGTGGCTGGCAACGCCGGCTCTGGGAGAGACGAGACTTCCAGCTCGTTGGGCGTTGGCTCATTGGCCGTGGGCGTTGGCTCGTTAAGAGGATTCTCAGAGGCGAACATCTCTCAAATTAAATTAATGTACTCTTCCCACGTGTAGTTCCCCGTTTCCGGTAATTCCCTCCATTCATTGGCAAGGAGGCCGATCTGGTATAGGGACTTTAAGTGGCGATCAGCAAAACCAGTGCATCTGGCTATGGTGCTGAACAGATGAGAGTATTCAACGATAGGGAGGGTTGCATGGCTCAACTGGATAAAGACCGCTGCTAGATCCATCTTTTGGTCAGTTCTTCTGTGACAAGGCATGCAAGGGATAAGGATCTAAATGCATCTTTATTAAACTGAAAAACAAACAAGTTACCCCGGAGCAAAAGGAAATGCAAAACACTGGGAACCAAGCACAGAACATGAAAGCAAAACATGCAAGAACTGACACAGGAAAAGGGGAAACCAAGGGCTTAAATACACAAGGAAACAAACAAGGGAACGAGGAACACCTGGAGAAACAATCAGGGATTGAGAAATAATCAGGGAGAACCAATCAAGGAACAAAACTACAAAGGACTACAAAACTAACAGGAAACAGGAACTAAACAAGAATTTCAACATAAAAGTACAAAAACAAAATACAACAGGGAATATGACAGTATTAATGTAGTCCCAACACAAATGGATTAAGTAAACTTACATTTTTACAAATTTAACTTGATGTAATGCAGTGAAATCAAGTCAAAGTGTTCTAGAATTGTGTTACTTTTGTTCATTTTAATTAAGTAAACTGAACAACCTTCAACCTTTTTTTTTTGAGTGTTGTATATTTAAGAAAATATTTTTTTACATTTTCAGTGAGGTAAATAACAAACGGTTTTAAGTTACGCAACAAATATAATGAAATTGCAATGTCAAGATGCATTATACAGTCACATTTCAGCACTTCACGTTTATGGACAGTGTTCAGTAGCACTTAAAGCGTGTCTTCACACGTTCATGTTAAGTGCAGTTTTGGAAATGCATGTAAAAATTAACAAACATTCGTAAAATCACTCATAGAAAACGCTCTTAACCGCTTAGATCAATTGTTATTTGGAAATGAGGCCAAGGTCTGTTCTATAAGATGACCATACCCCAAATAGGGCAAGAAGAAGGTAGCTTGTCCCAGCTTTTATCAGATTTTTATAAAATGTATAAAATACTTTTGATGGCATTCTTAATAAAAAAATTTTTTTAAATCTAATGTAAAACACAAAAACAAATATTCCATGTAATTATGTATTTTCACAATTAAGTTGAAAAATTATGCATAAATATTGACAAACCTTTATCCCAGTAAAATGTATTCATTTGAAACCCTTCTATGAACACACACACACACACACACACACACACACACACACACACACACACACACACACACACACACACACACACAAAACATTCAAAGGAACTACACTCTTAAAAGAAATGTTTCAAAATGGACCCTTTTGAGGTTTCTAAACATTCTTTCTGGTTCCATATAGAAAATGTCTAGACCCCTGAATACTAAAGGCCATCTGTAATTCGGATAACTAAATATTGTGGAAATGCTGGTGAATGATGATGTCCGTTTCTGCAAATCAATGTTGTATGTTTTTGACTGTTACAGTTCTTTAAAAGTTAATGTCTCTGGTTCATGCTGTCAGTAGGTGGCGATAATGCGATATATTAGTTTGTGATTTGCCATTAGAGAAGAAGAAAATAATCCGAGCAAAATGAGAATAAATGTGTGACTTTCATCTCTTTTATTTGTACAGTGATTTCACAAGTTTTATTTCCGGTGTTTATTTTGGGCGGGAGAATTGCGAGTTGTCTGTAACGCAGTAAAACTCCAGGAAACAAGTGAGATCTGTGTGACACTGTTGTTAAGATGTTTATTAAAGAAGAGAGTGAAGATATGGCTTATCCAGAAGCATGCAGAATTAAAACCGAACACACTGACGAACAAACAGGTTGGTGTTCATTCTTCATTCTTTACATGAACATTTAATGACTGTAGTTATTAAACCAGAGGAGCTGACAAATAACATTGTTAAACAAACCAGTAATGATATGTGCATACAATTGATGATAACTTGAATTGTAAACGTTACAGATTGGTTTGAGTACTGCACAATCTATAGAAATATGGTTTGTAATACATGATTTTTATTCTATAATTAAATGAGAATGTCCAATATAATAATCAGTGGTGAAAATCTAGTTGAGTAAAAGTATTATATTGAAGAACTTGAATACAACTTAAAGTACTGGGAAATAATATTACTCAGGTAAATAGTTTGTTCACTGAAAAACTACTCAAGCAATTACTTTACAAGTTACTTATCTGAAAATGGAACAGTTTACACACTTCTAATAAGAAGAACGTTTCTTTGAGTACCAAATTGGCACATTAAAATGGATTAGGTGACAGAATATTTTAAGTAGACTATAGTTATGGCTGCTGAAAATGGGGCTTTGCCACATAAGCAAAACATATATTTACAGAATCAACATTTAACACCCATTATTCCCTTTCCCCCTCCCAATCCCAAACCCCACACTGACTCTCAACAAATATCCCTGTGGTCACACTTTAATGTACACACACAAAAAAATAAAAATAATTTAAAACAAAAAATGTTCACACACATTTAAAACTACATTTCTCTCTCCAGTGCCCATCCCCGAGAGCCCTCCAAATAGGCCAAGTAGCTGCCCCATTTTTTAATTAAATGTATCTAAATTGCCTAGCTTTCTACATGACATTTCCTCGAATGTTGCCACCCTCCTCATCTCTGTGCACCACTCTTGAAATGATGGCACTACAGCGACTTCCATCCCCTAAGAACAATCTGTCTGTCAATCATAACACTGGCTAGGACCCAATGTTTTTATACATTTATCCCCAATATTTTTGTTTTTATGTGTAGTGCATTTAATTATTATCCCTTTAAGCTCCAAAGGTGTTTTTTATGATCAACATTTGTTTTAAAACACAGAAAATCAAAACATAAATACACAGAATCAACTTTTAACACCCACCACCACCCCTCCCCCTCCCCAACCCTCAACAAACACCCCCGTGTTCATACATGAGCACATGCAAACGAAAACAAAAACAAAACAACTAATACAAAATCAAATTTTTCCACTCTCTATCCACTGATCCACCCCAAGAACCCTCCAAGAACGGCAAGTATCTACCCCATTCCCTACAAACAAATCCAAATTCCCCAGTCTTCTATATGACCCTTCTTCTAAAGCCGCCACCCTCCTGATCTCCGAGCACCACTCTTGAAATGGGAGTGCTCCAGGTGACTTTCAACCCCTCAAAATCACCTGTCTGGTGACCATAACACTGGTTAGGACCCAATCCTCCACATGTATATTCCCCACATTGATGACCGCCCCATCTCCCAAAATACAGAGCCTGGGGCAAAACAAAACCCGAGTGCCCAAGACGCCAGATCAAAACTCTGAACCCTCAATCAAAACCCTTGGATCTTAACACAATCCCAAAAAAACAAGGGTTGTGTCTCCATCCTCTGATTGGCATCGCCAGCAGGTGGGTGTGTCATTAAGACCAAGCCTATACATACAATAATACAGAGCAGGTGGTGTATCTGTAAATACTTATAGAAATGAGATCTGGGAATCTCAAAATGTTGAACCAAATTTTCAACAGATCTCAACACAACCATATGCTTGAGGCAACATTAAAATAGAGATATTTATCCCCAATATTAATGACCATCTCATTGTCTAAAATACAGAGTCTGGGGCTAAATGAAATCTGAGTGCCCAATACGTCCCTCATAAAACAAAAACACTCCAAAATTCTTGGATCTTAACACACCACCAAAAAACATGGTTTGTGTCTCCATTTTCTGATTGGCATAGCCAACAGGTGGGTGTGTCTTTCGGACCAAGTCTATGCAATCTAGAGGGGATCCAATAGAATCGATGTAAAATCTTAAATTGCATATGTCGCACCCTTGCATCTCTAGATGTAGACATGACGTTTTTATAATCCTAGCCCACACTCCCTCAATACCAAATTTAAATATTTTTTCCCATAATCTCTTTGTGAGAAGTTGAAGCTCCATCCCACAGACTCTAATACACTGATGCCTAGTGAACTTTTCCAAAAGCAGAAAATATTGCCGAACCTATACATTTCAAAAATCTTAAAAAGATTATCCCATTCAAACATGTCAAATGCCTTTTCGGCATCAAGTGAGAGTCTGATCATTCGCCACTGACCACATGATATTGATGAAACGCCTAATGTTATCAGAAGAGCTACAGCACAGAATAAACCCCACCTGATCTATATAGGAGATGTCATAACTTTACTTAATCGATTAGCCAAAAATGTTTACAATACTTTAACATATAGTTGGATCAGAGAAATTGGACAGTAACTCTTACACTTGCTTGGATCTTTGTCCTTTTTAAGAATCGGACTGTTCCGGGCTTGTGTCATGGTTGGCGGCAACTTGCCATTCTTTAATGATTCCGTATAAACTTGTAGCAAGACTGGAGCCAGTTCTGTAGCATAAGTTCTAAAAAATTCAGCGTTAAAAGACATCTGGTACCGGAGCCTGTAGGCAAGGCCTTAATTACATCACAAAGCTCCTCCAAGGTTATCTCAGAATCAAGATAATTCATTTGCTCAATTGAAAGTTTAGGAAGTTCTAATGGTTCCACAAAGTTTCTAATATCCTAGTTTCAAGATAGAATTCTTTTAAAGTATTATTAATATCAGTAGCCGAGCTAAATATTTCACAGCTAGCAGATTTATATAAAAGGAATAACCTTGCTATTAAAATGCATACGAGAAAGGATATTGTGATAATGCTGCTTGAGTATTTTAAACATGTGGATATCCCACATGAACACACCAAGCGCATTAGTTATTGTTTCATGTCTGTCTCAATTAGCATGGAGTACCTGCTTAAAAATGGAAGGGAGTGGCTCTTTCCTTGGGTGATGTCAGCATGAATTATTAATCATGTATCAAAGTATTACTATAACAGCATCTTAATGCCATTAAAGTGCATTATTGACACTTGCGATAGATTAGAATCGTGCGAAGAAACAAGAAGAACTTGTGTGCGCGTTTTAAATAAACCCTCGCGTGCATTATTTACATGTATTGCCAGTATACAGCACTCATGTCGAGCGATGTCTGCTAACAGTGCCTGTTTTGTAAATTTTTGACCATCACTGTTGTAATTGATTGCAAAAAGAAAATGTTCACAGAAAGAAGCGCAGGGGACTTCTTTATGAGCGGCTTATTTTCTCCGCTTGCCATTTTCAACTACACACAACACATGCAGAACTGTGATGTCCTCAAGTTGACCCACATGACTTTTTGTGGCACACGCGTGTCATTCACAGGTGACTAAAATTCCCTTCAGAACAGTCTGAAATCTTTTATTCCCCATATTCAGCATTCACTAGAAAGAGATTGCATAAACGAGTAAATGTTTTTGTTCACAGTCAATGTTTTTCCACCAGTCACATTTATTTAAGCCAAGATCTGTTTGTGGTTAAACTGTTTTATGGAGAAATGACACATTTTATGGAGGTACAAAAGCAATATTAACATAATACAGTTTATCAGAAGTTTACTTACACTTAGGTTGAAGTCATTTAAAGCACATTTTTTAACCACTCCACAGATTTAAACTAGCAAACTATAGTTTGACAAGTCATTTAGGACATCTACTTTGTGCATGACATGAGTCATTTTTCCAACAATTGTTTACAGACAAATTGTTTCACTTTTAACTGACTATATCACAATTCCAGTGGTTCAGAAATTTACATACACCAAGTTAACTGTGCCTTTAAGCTGCTTGAAAATGACAGAAAATGATGTCAAGCCTTCAGACAATTAGCAAGTTAGCTTCTGATAGGAGGTGTATGGAATTGGAGGTGTACCTGTGCATGTATTTTAAGGACTACCTTCAAACTAAGTGTCTCTTTGCTTGACATCATGGGAACATCAAAAGAAATCAGCCAAGACCTTAGAAAAAAAATTGTGGACCTCCATAAGTCTGGTTCATCCTTGGCAGCATTTTCCGATGATGATGACGAGGAGAGGAAGAATTACACAGATCACAGTCCAGATGGACTCTAAACTTTCCAGACAGCTTCAGGAGATGTAGATCACAAAGCATGAGGGAATTATAATGCAAAAAATCATTTCAGGACAACACTGCTTCAGTATTTACTGATTTAGTGTTGTACTGACATGAAATAAAGCAAAGCCGGAACTGGCATTCTGTTTGAGCAAAACTTGCAGATTGTCTAAAAATGAAATAGCCCGGTGTTTAATGTTTAATGCATTCTTTATTAAAGTTCAAATAGTAAGGAAGCAGGTTATGTAAATACGCACCGAAATTGGCATTTCTCTGTGCAGTCAGATCCACTTATATGAGTGTTGTGAAAAATGGAACGAGAGTTTCAAACTTCTACCAGCTGATAAACACTCTTTTGCGCAGAGACACTCGTCCTTCGCGCTCACTCGCTGAAGCTGTCGTGATGGCTCGTGGTGTAGTGAATCATAATATGTGTGTCACGGTGTGTAGCTTATCATGAAAAAAATACACGATATGCCGTTAAGAAGAGAGAGTTTGTTTTTTTGTGAGTTAAAGATGGATCGAAGTGAAAAAGGTGAGCGAGTAGTCTTGGCCCATTATACAATGCAAAACAGTATTGGTTATTGACTTGTCTTTTTTGGTTTGTTTTCCAATATAAATATCTAAAACTCCTTGTGAACATTTACTTTAGGAACTATACGGCAGAAGAATTTTTTTTTGAGAATGTTGAATATAATATATAATATATATTTCATATTTTAAAATATAAAATCCTTAAAACAAGTTAAATTTACCTGAGAAGCAGCATATAAGATATCTAGACTTTCTTTCAAAGAATATACAGTATATTGAATACAATATATTTTGTCTTTACTGCAATCGCAGAAGTATAACTATGTGAAAAAATACACTTGTATACAAAATAAACTTATATTCAAGATACATTCTCTTTTTTTTTTTTTGGCCAAAAGAGGAAAAATGCAGAAAATATATGCCTCCCCGCCCCTCAGTGCTCAGGTTTCACTCTCGATCGATGGAGTCATCACGGCCCTACCAAGCAAAGATCGATGTCAGCAGTGTGGAAAAATTTTGAAGCAGTACTGACGCTCCCTATACGCATACTACGCCATTTTTGTAGGGCACCAACTCCGCAGGGGGCACCTTCTTACCATAGGAAGGCACCAAAAAGTCCACAGGGTGCCCTTCCTCACACGTTATACGTTATTCAAGGACCCAAAAGCAGTTGCGGAACACAGTCGATCGCTTCGCTCATATCACGCGAACACGACAATCCTCTTGACTACTGGTACATGAACAAAGATCGCTTTCCATTGCTTGCGAGGATTGCACGCAGGTATTTATCTGCCACCAGCATAGAGAGAGAGAGAGAGAGAGAGAGAGACTATTCAGTGCAGCATCTCATGTTCTTGATGAGAAGAGGAACTGTCTCTCCTGCCAGAAAGCTGAGCAACTTTTGTTCTTGAGGAGAAACCTGCCACTTGTACGTGAATGGAAAGCATTCCAATGTGCTGTGTATAGCAATTACATTAAAATTTGTTTATCCCTGCAAAACTTTATTCTTCACTTGAGGTTACCTTTGTCGTTTACAGTTTGAGGTTGGTTTAAGATCTATTTCTGTTGTTTTGCACGATAATTTTATATTAAAGTATAAATACGTTTACATAATCAGAATAGATGCCCTCTGCCGTTCTGTGTTTTGCCTGTTGTTTTCATTAAAATGACTGTGTAGCATATTTAAACTTTTTAAATTTGCAAGATGCTAGCCTAGTGCTGCCAAGTTCAGTACTTGACTGCTGTTTTGCATATCATTATAGTTTTCTAGAATGTTATAGAATGTGGATAATTGGTAAAAAAAAATCTGTTAAATTTGATTGTAAAAAGAACTGAATAAAGAATAATATATTTAATATTGTTAGTATATAATTTTTGTGTGTTACTTTCAATAAAAGTGTGATCATTTTATTGGTTTGTAGTTTTTCAATTCAGATTAATTAAATTCATGAAATTAATTAAAAAGTATAATATTAATACAATTATAACAAACAAAAAAATAATTTAAAATGGGTATAAACAATTTTCGTATTCGGCCAAGTGCATCCTGAATTTTCGGTGTCGGCCCAGAAGTTTCATTTCGGTGCATGACTATTGCTTTCCAATTACATGTATTTTATTTTAAGGATTTTTAGATAATTTTAAGTGAAAAACAAGACAAACACTACATAAAAATAGGAATTTTTGCAGTGAATTTTTTTTTCCTTGTAATTCAGTGAATGTCATTTAGAAGTATTTTTAAAAGAAGATTAGCTGCCTAAATCAACAGTTTAAACTTTGCCGGTTAAGAGCTGCTTTTAAAAGGGGAAAAAATGTCTGATCTGAAAATGTTTAAAAGCAAATACCTACACAAGCACGAGAAGTTCATGGATGCAAGGTTCGGACATGTGAACGGCAAACTCTGCGCACTTTGCTAGTTTTCATACTTTTAATGATATAAACTGGTGAGATTTGATACACCCTGATCAATAACTGTTTTAGGAAGAAAACATATCAAATAATTCAATCTTTGGGCTCTGAAGACATTAAAAGACACATCAAGCAGATGCCCCTCCGGAGGCCTCGAACCAGGGAGTCAGTTTTGCCAGAGAGGTGAAAGAGATTCGGTGTGAATTGTGGAACGTGTCGGCAATGCTGAAGATGGTCGTTGTTGACTTGGAGGATCTTACTGCAATACGTCGTTCGATCCCTTCCATGGAGACTAAATTCACTGAGGAGGTCACAAGAGTAGGCGGTGTCCAGAAACGGATCAATTATATGGAGTCCTCAGAGAGGGATTTATCTGCTAATCCACCAGCAACAAAAGCGGTCTTGGAGCATGTCTGGGAAAAGTTGGAGGATATGGAAAATAGTTGTCAATTGTAGTCAACGTCTGAATTGTTTGAATTGCTGAGCAAGCAGAGGGTCAGAATAGTGGAATTTCTGGACTGGCTCTTTCAGAGTCTGCTCAACAGAACAGGCCATAAGCTGGAAATCGAGCGAGCTCACAGAGTTCCGGCTCGGAGATCTGCTGAGGGAGACAGGCCCTGATCAATTTTAGCCAAATTTCTGAGATCATCCGATAAAGATCTTTTGCTTAAAGGGGTCATATAATGGTACATGCACTTTTTCAAGTTGATTGTACTGAAATGTGTGTTGGCTGTGCCTGTACACAACCATCCTATTATGATAAAAATCCATCCAGTGTTTTTGTTTTAATCTCCTTGTATATTTTCCCCTGCCTCAAATCGAGCCGTTTGACCATGTGACGTCACACGGTCGGACGCCCCTCCCAGGATTGTTGATTGACAGCAGTGTTTCAACACAGACCCGCCCTCGCTCGTGAGCGAGCTGTCAATCATAGTCCATCATCATTGTTGATACACTGGAGCAGAATGGCGCCTAAGCGATTGTGGTGTTGTGTTCTTCGGTGTAATAACGAACACAGCAGTCATTTTGATGTTCCTAAATCTGAACCGCTGAAGACGCAGTGGCTGAGTTTTGTTTACGATGGGAATATTCCCCACGAGCAACGTCAATGCGTTCACGTTTGCGCAAATCATTTTTCACCAGACTGCTTTATAAACGAGGGTCAGTATAAAGCTGGTTTTGCTAAGAAGATGCTGCTGAAAAAAGATTCGATACCAACTATTTATATTCCCTCTGCACCTCCAGAAGAAGTAAGTGTAACGTTTTATTAACCTTTATATTAATCTTTGCAAATCGCTTGCACGCTTCACAATGAATGTGGCTAATGTTTACACTCAGGGTACATTATAGCATGTTTTCCATAACGTTACGACGTTCTCAATATAATTCATAATCCCACGTTTATAATGAACAACGCGTTATGGTTATTGTGTTATTAAAAACTGTGTACGCAGGTGTTACAGTTAACATGGTAACACTAAGTTACACCTGGTTTACTTGTATGTTACTGATTAAGAAGTAATGTCAAAAAAAACAGTTATACGGAGAATAACTCCAGAACGGAGGGGCGGGGTGACCAAAGCTCATTATCATTTAAAGTCATATGCTCTGAAATGGTGTGCTGAAAACAGAGCTGTTTTTGAGCAGGTAAAATTAGTGTTTTCTTAAAATACTAATGAGAATTTTTAATAAAAGTATATTACAAAGTTTTCATTTAGACCCTAAAGATTCATATTAACTTGTACAAAAATGGCATTATATGACCCCTTTAAAGGAAGGCTTTCTTGCAAGAACCACAACATTTTCTTGTTCTCAGACTTTGCGAATTCAACATGAGAGAAACGTGATCGATTCAAGGAATGCAAGAAATTCTTACATCAACGGAAGTTTGCTTTGGCACAGATGTTCCCAGACAAATTGAGAATAAATGCTAAGGATGGCCGCAAAGTATGTACATATCCCCAACAAGCATCATGTCCTTCATAAAGTCAATGGCATAAGTAATTGTGTGATTCTCATGTTGCAGCCGAGTGGGCCTGACTCACTGAACATGCACTTGACTGTCCGAGGAATCTGGGCGCCTTTTTTGTTTCTTTTTGTGCTAGTTCCGCCTGGCAGCTGGAGTTTGCTTTGTGTAGTAATATTACTTCAAGAAACTCTTGCATCGTCGGTGGGTCGCTTTTGCCCTGATGTTCACTGCCAGGTTGAGAATAGATGATAAGGAAGTCCGCAAAGTATTTAAATGTCCCCAATGTCATTCATGGAGTTAACTGAGTGAGTGTGTCTTTGTGTGGTGCTCGTGTTGCAGCCGAGTGGGCCTGACTCACTGAACATTCACTTGACCATCCGAGGAAACTGGGTGCCTTTTTTATTTATTTTGTGCTGGTTCTGCCTAGCGGCAGGAGTTTGTTTTGTGTAGTCACTCCTTCGGGACAGTTATGTGGATGAATCTACATATTCTTTGTGTTTATCTGGAGTTTGTTTAATAGATTTTCTTCTGTTATGTAATTCTGTCTCACAAAATTTGTATAGAAACACCAGACTTCTGATGGCAAAGTTGACTGTTTGAGTTTAGAGGGATGGACTCCGGCTGTTTTTCTTTTTTCTGTTTGTTTGGCTCGGGGGGAGATTCAGGGTTTGATTGTTGAACTAATGTTGGAATGTGGTCTTTAGAAAAAAAAGTAGAGGCACAATAAATATTTTCTAATATGTAAAAATGTAAATATGTGTAGATTGTCTCTTTCTGAATGGGTTGAGGCACCCCATAAAAAGGAAGGATATTTCTCTTCTTAAACATAAGAAATATGATATATTGTTTCTTCATGAAACATATCTTTCCCCACAGGATGTGAAAAATAACTGGAATATATATGGTGGGCATGTTTTCTTTTGTGCTGGCTCAAGTAAGAGCAGGGGAGACATTACATTGATTGCATACATTGTATCAAACAGAGTAAAGATAAATTAGGAAGAGTCATTATTGTTTTAGGAGAAATTTAGGGGCAAATTTTGATTTTGCCTAATATTTACTCATCTAATGCTAATGATCAGGCCTTATAGATCTTGAAGGGATGTTGCGAGCTGCTGGCACCCCTCATGATATAATGTTGGGAGGAGACTTTAATCTATTGATGGACTCAATCCTTGATTATAGTGAATCAAAATTGTGTAAGCCCTCTAGAGCAACATTGTACATCATTCACAGGATGTGTAAAAATCTTGGTCTACCATATACAGTGGATAAAAAAAGTCTACACACCCCTGTTAAAATGCCAGGTTCTTGTGATGTAAAAGAATGAGACAAAGATAAATCATGTCAGAACTTTTTCCACCTTTAATGTGACCTATAACGTGAACAATTCAATTGAAAAACAAACTGAAATTTTCGTGGAAAAAAAAAGAAAAAACTCACAATAACCTGGTGCAAGTGTGCACACCCTTAAACTAATGCTTTGTTGAAGCACCTTTTGATTTTATTACAGCACTCAGTCTTTTTGGGTAGGAGTCTATTAGCATGGCACATCTTGACGTGGCAATATTTGCCCACTCTTCTTGCAAAAGTGCTCCAAATCTGTCAGATTGTAGAAAAATGCATTAAAGGTGCTTTAATGCATCACTTTTGCAAAATCCTGAATTCCAACAAATGTTAAAGGATGAAATCAATGTTTAATGGAGCCCAACTGGTCTTCATTAGCCTCTGTGGGCATGGCTTGGGAGGCACTTAAGGCTGTTCTTAGGGGTCAGATCATACAGTATGCCTTATTCATCCAATAAATCCAAAGCACAAGAACTTGTGGTGTTGGACGGGAATATTGAAAGTGCCGAGGCTGAACATAATACTATTTTGTCACGGAAGGTGGAGTTTTGGCTATTCAGGGCAAGACAGTCATACTTTGAGTCGGGAGACAAAGCAGGGAAGCTTTTGGCTAGATACATAAAGCAGAGAGTGTCTTTTTCTACCATTCCCTCAGTGAAATCTGCTGGTGGTGAAATTTTTACCTCAGCCATAGATATTAATTTAATGCTTTTAAAGAATTGTATCTTGATCTTTATTGTTCCACATCTTTGTCTACTGATGAAGATATTAGAAACTTGGATCCATTAGAACTCCCTAAACTGACGACACACACACATTTAGCCTTTCAAAGTGTATTGTACAAGAAACCATAAACACAATAACAATACCATCTGTGTAAAATTTTTTTCTTGAATGTTTGATATTGCTTTTAGAAACTTTAAGCACAAATTTTTTTCATGACTTCATTTTTTATTTTATTATCTTTGTCTTGAATAACTGAGAACATAATCTGTCTGTCACAATGTTGTATAGGCCTATACAATAATTAAGGAAATACAAAAATAAGAAGTCAGAAAATTAACTTTCCACTGTAAACAGTAGTGACGACTTGCCATTTATTTGAAGTGTATTTTTCAAGAGGTATTGTCCTCTAGTGTTATATTATCAAAATTCATTCTAATTCAGGCATTGGAGCAATTCACATGAATTTTCATGGATTGATGGATATTTGTCCTTTTAACAATGGGATTACTTAAGAGCAGTATGTAGTATTGACATCAAGCGTTTAAAATGGGTACTGCAGTCCAAATTCAAATTGTTGAAGGAGTCGTCTTACCCGCCCCCTCCTCCCCAGACTCGAAGCTCACACGGGTTGCCAGATTGAGGAAATGCAGCAGGAATGAGCAAACTGACAATGGCAAGCGAATAGCCTTACACTGTAAATTGATCAGCTAATGTATACGTTTGTATACAATGTTTTTATTGTTTGCAAATTATAAACCAGCTCAAATGGATTTTTTAGAACTACGTCAATGTTAGCTAGATGTATTGCTGGCTTCCATGGCTGCAGCACGCTATGTTTTCCCACTAACTTGTTTGAAATCTGCCAATCTGGGGTGTCGAAATACTATTGGGCAATGGGCGGGATCACACAGACCTAAACACAAACAGAAATTCCGGCCAGGAATGGACATTATACATAATATGGACATCCATATTATTATATGGACATGTAGCATTGTTTTCGAGAGAAACCAGTTTTTCAACTTAGCATGTTTCCTAAATCTCTGATAACATATTATGATCATTTTATGCTTTAGTACAGTAAAGATATTACATATTGCACCTTTTAACAATTTTCAATTACATTTGTACTCTTTATCACATGAGCCAGTCTCTGTCTCTATGTAAAACTGCACCTGCCATAAATGCATGAACACACGTCAACACAATCTTATGTTCCTGTTATAATAACAATAATGATATATACTCGTAATAATTTTTTTTCCACATATTTTCAAATTTTCTGCATTAGTGCTGCCACATAGATTCTGAAAAATCTTTATGCATTCTAGACAAACTTGTGCAAGTACATTTTCTACTGAGGTGAAAGTTTTGAGAGGACATGTTGCAACATGTTCTTGTTAATGGTTTCTGTCATTTGATTTGCTCATGTCTCTTATTCTGAGCATCAGAATATAATTCTTAGTGTATGACTTTAACCATGTATTATGCATCACTGACCAAATGGCAAGTTGATTCCTCAAACTCAGGTTTTCTCCCTCACTAATATGTCTACAGAGGCAGAATATTTGTATGAATAAACAGAGGCAGAGTTATTTTGCATTTATACTAGATTTGTGAGTACACATGGCATGTTTTGAGTGGCGCACACACTCTTTGAACAAGAAGGCAGGGAGATTTGAGTGTGTTCAGTTTTGCGTGAAAACAAAGGAAATCTTGTGCAAACGCAGATATTTGCACTCATGCAACCGGTACAAGGCATGACATGCATGTGATCTCAAGCCATAAAAGGGCAAAACTTGTGCCTGACCGATTTTCTATATCCGACTGTCACAGATGTATCGGTATCTGTGTATGTTTTTCTGATATGCGCAGATATGAAAACCGTTTTTTTCCAGAACACATCATGCAGAAAACAATGCTTGGGGTGATTTCGAATTGGTGTCATAATGTAGTCCAGCAGAGCATGCTCTGACTCAGAGCTGAGCTGACAGTGGTTCTGCAGATAGTGCAGAGTTAAGCAGTGTCTTCACAGTAAGTTGCTAACTAGTTTGTGAAATACATACTGGAAAGTTAATAAACAATGACCCCATCATTTTCCCTTTTCAATATAACTAATATAAAGTTAACCCTGTCCCTGACAACCATGCCACTTATGTTTATCACCTCTGTTTGCCATGTTAGTCAGCTATAGTTTGTCAGTGCAGTCAGAAACGTAGCAGATTGAAAGGTAAACATCAGAGCATCTTTTTGCAGCTCAGCAGACAATGGTGCAGTGGTGGATTGTGTCTGAGTGTTGATTTCATTCTTCATTGCTACCTAGTTGGTGAGATGCAATCCTGGAAAGTAAATAAATATCCATATTTTACTCTTCATGACAACGAGCTTCTAGCTAACTAGCTAACCATGTAGCTACTTTCATACCTTGTCAGCTGAGTGGAAGCTAATATGTAAACATGTGTTCACCAAACTGTTTTGTTCAGGATTCACAGTTTGGTACCCCCTTCAACCGAACAATTCCAGTCATTTCATTTACAAAATGTTGAAAGTTTCCCCTGAACTTGTATGGCAGAGTACGTGTTTATCTCCACTGCCACTGTTTATATCTCGACTCAGTAGCAGCGAACCATGAGTTATTGTTTGTGACTGTTTTGTTATATATTAATAGCAAAATATTTCTGATGATGTTTTGATAAGCAAGAAAACTGTACTTTAGTACAATTTAGAGGTACTTGTACTTGAGTATTACCATGGCATTTTGTATTAATTTATACTTCCACCGCACTACATTTCAGAGGGAAATATTGTACATTTTCCAATGTTGGCCATGTATAATAATAATAATGTCAAATATTCTTTGATTCAAATATTTAAGAAAGCATCCTTCTGAGTACCTTTTACATAGTCATATTGGTGCAAAATCAGTGCACAATCTACATAGAAAAGGTCTGTTTTCATTCAGTGATTGAATCAGTGAATTCTCCCCTTCTTAAATCGGTATCGGTCTCAAAAATCCCATATCCCACAGAGGCAGAACGCAAAAGTTAACTGTTGTAAGGAGTCCTCTCCTCAAAGTAAGAATGCAACCAATGCTTCATTCCAAGTTTGAATCCGTAGTGTTCAAGTCCGAGACGGGTCATCAATTTTGCAGTCCGAGTCCTGGACTTAAGTACTACAACATTTCCAGGTGTAAATGGTATTTAAGAAACTGCATTGATGGCTAGGTTCAGCTGGACTAAGCACACACTGACCTGATGACTGCCAGTCCTGTTCAATCAAATCCTCCATTAAATAGAAATTTTTAAAAGCATGGACTAAGCTAAAAGGTCTCACTCAGTAGTGCCAAGGTCAAAAGAAATTCCAGGAGAGATGAATGTGATGGAAAAAACCCCCATCAGTCTGGAAAGTTTTACAAAGCTATCTAAAAAATGTAACGCAGTGAGAGCCATTGTCTCCAAATGGAGAAAACTTGGCATAGTAGTGAACCTTTCCAGAAGTGTTCGGCCTTCCAAAATTCCTCCAAGAACAGGGGCATAGCAATCTTTTTAGAACTGAGGGGGACAGAATATTCAGTGAGAACAAAAAAAAAAGCTTGATTTAAATAATAGCTTTTCTGTAGCGTCTTTTCTTTGATGTAATCGTTTACTTTGATAGCCAGAATGGACAAAACCTCACCTCAAGCAGATAAATCTTTTTTTCTTTTTTTTTAAAATATACATTAATAGTCCAAAATCAACTTTATGCTTCTTTAATAACCAATATTGGGGTAAAAAAAAAGGGAGCAAGTGGAATTTACTAGTTTCATTAACCATAAGCAGCAACAACTTATCCAGGAAGTTACAGAAGAGCCAAGGAAGGCATCAGTTTTCACCTTAATAATGGCCACTTTTCATGACTCTACTGTTAGAAAGACACTGCATCGCAAATTGCATTGCAATAGAGTACTTATATGCATAGCCAACAGACACCCCACTTTTTGGCCCTTTAAAACAGATCAATTAAATGGGTAAAGGTCACATTTATTGATTGTCATATTTTCTTTTTAGACTTGATGGAAGTGAAAAGAGAAAATCAAGAACTGATGGAAATGAAAGAGGAAAATCAAGAACAAATAGAAGTCAAGGAGGAAAGTCAAGAACTGAATGAAGTGATGGAGGAACATCAGTTTCAGAATCCTCATAGTTTCATAACTGGAGGAGATATTTATAGTTGCTCACAGACTGAGAATTCCTCACAAAACAAAAAAGCCAATACTGCTTTCACCTGCCCTCAATGTGGAAAGAGTTTTACATGGAAAGGAAGTCTTAAGAGACACACACAAATTCACTCCAGAGAGAAACCTTTCACGTGCCGTCATTGTGGAAAGAGTTTCAAACTGAAAAGAGGTTTTGAAGATCATGTAAAATGTCATGCTGGAGAAAAGCCTTTCACTTGCTCTCAGTGTGGAAAAAGTTTCAATCATAGAGGAAACCTTCATGTGCACATGAGAATTCACACTGGAGAGAAGCCTTACACATGCCGTCAGTGTGGAAAGAGTTTCACAAAGAGAGGAAGCCTTAATGATCACATAAGATGTCACACTGGAGAGAAGCCTTACACGTGCCATCATTGTGGAAAAAGTTTCATTAATAGAGGAAACTTTCATGTGCACATGAGAAGTCACACTGGAGAAAAACCTTACACTTGCCATCATTGTGGAAAGAGTTTCATACGGAAAGGAGATCTTAATGATCACATTAGATGTCACACTGGAGAGAAGCCTTACGTTTGCCCTCAGTGTGGAAAAAGTTTCAATCATAGAGGAAATCTTCATGTGCATATGAGAATTCACACTAGAGAGAAACCTTACATTTGCCGTCAGTGTGGAAAGAGTTTTACAAAGAGAGGAAGCCTTAATAATCACATTAGATGTCACACTGGAGATAAGCCTTTTACTTGCCATCAGTGTGGAAAAAGTTTCATTAATAGAGGAAACTTTAATGTGCACATGAGAATGCACACTGGAGAAAAGACTTACGTTTGCCATCATTGTGGAAAGAGTTTCACAACGAGAGGAAAGCTTAATGATCACATTAGATGTCATACTGGAGAGAAGCCTTACATTTGCCATCAGTGTGGAAATAGTTTCTTTTATAGAGGAAACCTTAATGTGCACATGAGAATTCACACTGGAGAGAAACCTTTCAGATGCCATCAATGTGGAAAGAGTTTCAGTCGGTCATATACCCTAAAACAACATGAGAGCATGCATAAAGGAGAGAAGCCATACCACTGCACTTCATGTGGGAAAAGTTTCCGCCAATCAAGATCTGTAGGAAATCATAGAAAAGGGCATTGCCCGGAGTTGTTGTAGTGAGCAAACTGCATGTAATGGTTTGTCATTGGTATGAAATTCAGAAAACCTCTTTTCAATATAACTTCCATTTCTTCCAAAATGGCAAATACATATTGCATGGTTGTTTGCTTTATTGCATTACCTGTCCTGTAGTGATGCATTATCAGTCATTTTATTTAAGAGGTAGTAGGAATTAGAGCTGGGAGATACAATGGCAGCCAAAGGTTTGGAATAATGTACAGATTTTGCTGTTTCGGAAGGAAATTGGTACTTTAATTCACCAAAGTGGCATTCAACTGATCACAAAATAGGTTGTCAGGACATTACTGATGTAAAAAAACAGCACCATCACTATTTCCAGCAGCCATCACATCAGCAGAAAACCACTTGCCATCACAGTGCATCCGGAAAATATTCACAGCATTTGCCATGACACTCAAAAGAGCTCAGGGGTATCCTGTTTCCACTGATCATCCTTGAGATGTTTCTACATCTTGATTGGAGTACACCTGTGGTAAATTCAGTTGATTGGACATGATTTGGAAAGGCACACACCTGTCTATATAAGGTCCCACAGTTAACAGTGCATGTCAGAGCAAAAGCCATGAAGTCCAAGGAATTGTCTGTAGACCACAGAGACAGGTTTGTATCGAGGCACACATCTGGGGAAGGGTACAAAAAAAAGGTCCCAATGAGCACAGTGGCCTCCATCATCCATAAATGGAAGAAGTTTGGAACCACCTGGACTCATCCTAGAGCTGGCCGCCTGGCCAAACTGAGCGAATTGGGGAGAAGGGCCTTAATCAGGGAAGTGACCAAGAACCCGATGGGAGACTAGTCAGGATTGAAGGAAAGATGAATGCAGCAATGTACAGAGACATCCTTGATGAAAACCTGCTCCAGAGCACTCTGGACCTCAGATTGGGGCGAAGGTTCATCTTACAACAGGACAACGACCCTAAGCACACAGCCAAGATAACAAAGGAGTGGCTACGGGACAACTCTGTGAATGTCCTTGAGTGGCCCAGCCAGAGCCCAGACTTGAACCCGATAGAACATCTCTGGAGAGATCTGAAAATGGCTGTGCACCGATGCTCCCCATCCAACCTGATGGAGCTTGAGAGGTCCAGCAAAGAAGAATGGGAGAAACTGCCCAAAAATAAGTGTGCCAAGCTTGCAGCATCATACACAAAAAAACTTGAGGCTGTAATTGGTGCCAAAGGTGCTTCAACAAAGTGTTGAGCAAATGCTGTGAATACTTACGTGCATGTGTTGTGTTTTTTTAAATAAATTTGCAAAGATTTCAAACAAACTTCTTTCACATTGTCATTATGGGGTATTGTTTGTAGAATTTTGAGGAAAATAATTAATTTAATCAATTTTGGAATAAAGCTGTAATATAACAAAATGTGGAAAAAGTGAAGCGCTGTAAATACTTTCCGGATGCACTTTCCAAACACTGCTGAAAGCTATTTGGTTCGTTAAATGAAGCTTAACATTGTTTTGTGTCACATTATGCATTAGGCTGGCATGTCTTAAGATCAATATTAGGTCAAAAATGGGAAAAAAGAAACGGCTTTCTCTAGAAACTCATCAGTCAATCATTGTTTTGAGGTTTTTGAAGGCTATACAATGCTTGAAATTTCCAAAAAACTGAAGATTTCATACGAAGGTGTAACTACGGTCTTCAAAGACAAAGGACAATTGGCTCTAACAAGGACAGAAAGAGATGTGGAAGGCCAGATGTAAAACTAAACAAGATAAGTACATCAGTGTCTCTAGTTTGAGAAATAGACGACTCACATGTCCTCAGCTGACAGCTTCATTGAATTCTACCCGCTCAACACCAGTTTCATGTACAACAGTAAAGAGAAGTCTCAGGTGTACAGGCCTTATGGGAAAAATTGAAAAAACAAAAAGTAAAGGTTAGAATGGGCAAAGAAACATAGCAATTGGACAACAGATAACTGGAAAAGAGTGTTATGGATCTTAACCACATTGAGCTTTTGTGGGATCAGCTAGACTGTAAGGTGCGTGAGAAGTGCCTGACAAGACAGTCACATCTATGGCAAGTTCTGCAGGAATGTACAGGTGTATCTACAGGTGTATCTGGACAATCTGACAGCTAGAATGTCAAGGATCTGCAAAACTGTCATTGCTGCATGTGGAGGATTTTTTTGATTAGAACTCTTTGAATTGGTTTAAGAATTTCTGAATATTCTTTCAATTTGTAATAATAATTTTTCATGTTATTAATGTCCTGACTATACACTGTCATCAGTTGAATGCCACTTTGGAGAATAAAACTATCAATTTCTTTCCATAAGAGCAAAATCTGTACATTATTCCAAACTTCTGGCCGCCAGTGTATATCAAAAACAAACAAAATTACCTTTAACAAGATTTTGAATGTGATGATCATCCACCTGTCATCGATTAAATGATTCTGATTAAGATAAGCTGTTTCTGCAAGATATTCTTGGCATAATTGTTGTTGCATCCGTTGCTTAGGCCACAATCTGCAAAGAGTTTACAAAGCATGAGGGGGATCTTATTATGAAAAGGTAGAAATGAGCAGAGGGACAAATTTCAAAGCATTAGATACTGCATGCATTGGAGCACTGTAAACGGCACAATCAAAAAGTGGAAAAAATGTGCCACCACAGTGACATTCCCAAGAACCAAGCATCTGTCCGTGTGTAACAATGCCATTCTTAATATACAAATATTTTACAGGAAATAAATGTATAATTCCTTGGTTCAAATGCAGTTTCTATGACGTCATATTAATTGAGTCGTTAGATGGTTTATTTGTACTTTAAATAATTTAGTAATCACACTTCAGGACTGTTAAGTATTGACTATTGATGATTTAATAACTTAGAAGCTGAATGGTGTTATAAATGTAAAACAGTGTGGAAAATGTTTTGAACATCTTTAACTAGATTGTTACTTCATTTTAATTATTGCATTAAACTTTTGTCTTTATACTTATTCTGACTGAATGAAGGATGCTCTGATTGACAAAAAAAAGAATCTTATTCGCAGGAACGATGACATGTCATGGCTCAACGAAAGGCCCGACCATGGTACACAATTCTTCAAATGAAGTCCTAGTTAGTTGAAAGTGCTTCACCCACAAATCATCATTAAAGTGGGTCTTCACATTCCACCAGAACTGTTATGAGCACGGGTGCTCCAAGGTACGGTATATGGAGGCTGTCAGCGAGTGTGAATAGCCATTTGAGTTCTCATTATGTGAGCTATTGCACCTATATTGTGATGTCTCCTGGCAGCATTTAATTTCATAATGTACAATTGCTTTATTACAGAAAATACTCTCTCTTAAGTAAAGAGGTCTTTACCTCATGATGATGCACATTTACAATTCATGGAAACACGCAATGTTTTGCATTTTCTTTAGTCGAATTTTCAGAAATGTGCATTAAAATAGCAAACCATTTTAATGGAAACCCAGCTATTGACTGAACCCTCTAAAGATCCCACAGGCACCCTTTCAGTTCTCCGAGTAAGTTACTCTTAGTTACTGCAAGAAATGTAAAAAGCTTTCAAGGATACTTTGTGTGCAACATGCCAGTTTCATCATCAGCACAGTGTATGGGGACTGACTGTGTGCAGCATAGATTTTCCAGGATGCTTCTCATTTATGAAATTGTGCATCCTCATTTCCTTTCCTTGCTTTCTTTTCTTGCATCCTAGCTGCTCCTTCTTAGGAAACAAGGAATACATGTAAGGAAAGGGAAAAGAATGTAGGAATCGAAACAATATTAGTTTATAAAATGGAATGTACTTTCTAACTCAAGCATCATTTTAGAACGCCATCTTCGCACAGCTGTATTATCTTGGAGCGCTTGCCATTATATTGTTGACACTTGGTTCATATATTTATACTCTAATAAGTCATATGTGACAAAAATAACTAAGTATCTGACAATTATATGTTATTTAAACCGCAAAGTTGAAACATTAAATCTATTGTGTCACATGTGAAGTGAGAGGAGAATTTGTGAGCACTCAAAAAGTCTTCAGCATAGGATGCACCTGTGCTTCATTGTACAAGCCTCCTCGTGGTGCATTTAGAGAATCGATATGATGCAGACTTTGATCGTTTTCCTGGTCAAGGGCTCGAGGATGGAGGAGTGAAAAAATGAGGATGAACATTTTAAGAAATGAGAAGCACCGCTAGACATGGATGAGGTCCTCGTCTGTGTGTGTCGTCAGAGCATGTGCCTGACATTGACTGTACTATGAGTATAATTATACTTAGAAAGGCTAAGCACTCAACACTGTGCAAGATGGAACGGCACACACAAAAACAAACAAAAAAAGGATTCCGAGCCATGTACTGTCAACATGTTCTTTCAGTACAAGGACGCCATCACCCCTCGCACCATGGACCCTGGATGGGAGCGTGTGTGGCTGACGGACTCAGCTCATGCTTGGGCCTTTCCAAAGACATCACCCAGTCCTTCAAGGAAAATCTATAAAAATGAAAAGGAAATAATTTAGGAGATATAGAAAAAAACATAATTTTCAACATTTAATTATAAATAAGCTAGCTCAAGCAGATTTCAGGAGGATAATAAGAGAGGCTAAGCGGGTCTATTGGTGATCTGACATAACTTGAAAGGCTGCTTAACAAGAAGCCACTGCTCCAAAATTGACATAGAAAATCCAGACTAAAGTTTGTTAGCAAGTGCACATTGTGACAAAGATCTGTTTAGAGAAATGTCCTCTGGTCTGATTAAACAAAAACTGAACCGTTTGGCCATAATGACCATCTTTAAGTTTGGAGGAAAAAGGGTGAGTTTGCAAGCCAAAAAACACCATCACAACAAAGAAGCATCATGTTGTGGAGGTGCTTTGCAGGAGGGACTGGCACTTAAAAAAAATAGATGGCATCATGAGGAAGGAAAATTATGTGGATATATTAAAGCAAATCCTCAAGACATCAGCCAAGAATTAAAAACGGTCGCAAATGGGTCTTCCAAATGGACAATAACCCCAAGCATGAACAAGTATTGGAGTGGCCATCACAGAGCCCTGACCTCAAAATTTGTGGACAGAACTGAAAAAGCATGTGCGAGCAAAGATGCATACAAACCTGACTCAGTTACACCAGTTCTGTCTGGAGGAATGGGCCAAAATTCCAGCAACTTATTGTGAGAAATTGTGGAAGGCTATCCAAAACGTTTGACACAAGTTAAACAATATAAAGACAATGATACCAAATACTAACAAAGTGTATGTAAACTTCTGACCCATTGGGAATGTGATGAAAGAAATAAAAGCTGAAATAAATCATTCTCTACCATTATTCTGATATTTCACATTCTTAAAATAAAGTAGTGATCCTAACTGACTGCAGACAGGGAAAGTTTTCTACAATTAAAAAACTGTATTTGGCTAAGGTGTATGTAAACTTCTGACTTCAACTGTAAGTGGACAAATGATCAAAGACTTGTTGAATATGAAGAAAATGGTTTGCCTTAATGAAGGAGTTGTACATGGTGACAGTACAAAAATCAGCCCTGGATTTAACATTTGCTGCTGGACCATTAGGGGGCATAACTAATTGGGAGGTGTTAAAGAAGTGCACGATAGGCAGTAATCATTTAGCAATATTGAGCTCAATTATGGTTTCTGTTGATGTGAGATATTATTCAAGAAAAGGTAGGGAAATGGATGAATGAGGTCATTCCAAAGTCTCTGTCACTGTTCACAACCACAGAGGTTGTTCCCGAGTCTCTGCCCATGCTCACAACCACAGATGTCGTTCCCGAGTCTCTGCACATGCTCACAACCACAGAGGTCATCTCCAAGTCTCAACCAGTGTTTACGACCACAGAGGTCGTTCCCGAGTCTCTGCTCATGCATGACCATGTTGGTTGTTTCCCAGTGTAGGGTCTGGACCAACCAGACACACACTAATTATTCATTATATACAAAGGTCTATGAAACTCCTCCGAAACTAACATCCCAGATGAAACGAACACCCTGGCAGAACCAAGTCTCAGGTTACAGGGCTGATAAGGAGACTTTTACGACCTCCAAAGGAATGTTCAGAGAGTGATGACTCTCACTTAATTCTTACTGAGAAGGAGAAATGAACCCTTTTAATCCTATATATTCTATATATATATATATATATATATATATATATATATATATATCCATGTGATAAATGTATTGACATGTATCTAATGTTCCATCTCATGATTTTCCTTTATGTTGTTTGGTCTATGTTTTCTTGCAAACTCTAATGGGTTAATGTTTCAGACTTTGCATACTATGGTTAACCGAAATCATATGTGTGGCATATTTGGTCTCTATAACTTGGTATTTTGAAGATCGAAATGACTGTGTACATGATATGTCGATAACAACAACATATTAGTATTACAAGAATATTTCCTAGTTTCTTCATCGGCTACCACCCCTCCAGGGTGCACATGCAATGAGCACCCTTAGAACAAAGAGCAATAAACCAAATTCCCGCCTGGAACTTCCACCCTTCTTATTGGTCGAGCCAATGAGAGGTGGGACACATTTTCTAAGGTTATAAATTGCATCCACACCGGCCCTTCTCTCTCTCTTGCTTCTTGTCCTCTTGCTTTCTGGTCCTCTTAGCCCTCTCTTAGCTCTCTGAGCCTCGTGCTCTCTTACTCTCTTGGTCCTTCCTGAGAAGTCCTAATGAAGATGATGCTGAACTAGAAGGCGGCCCCCAAGGACTCCCAAGCGTGCGCCAGGCTACGGCCTTGTCTTTCCATTCACCAAAGATCCTCTGACTCCCACTGGTTCTCTCTCATCAAGACAACATCATCAAAGATCAACTGGAGCCTCAACAAATTGCATCAGGACAGTTTAATTCAAATGGGACATGCAAGTATCAAACTTAGTCTCATTATTTGATACATTAAGTATCCTTACCCCTTTCTAAAAAGGGCGTGTCAGAACTAATATGATGGTTTGCTCAGGCTGTTGATCTGCTGAACTTCAAACAATGCTATAACTTCTTGCCTTCCTGTATTCTGCTTCAGCCCTTTTTCCCTTGGTAAACTGTATGCATGTATGTATATGTATGTTAGAGTAGTTTAAATGTTTAGTTTAGTTAATAAAGTCTTGTTCATGTCCCACGTAAAGTTGTCTGTGTCTCAAGCTCATATCTAAAGTCACTAATCATAGATTTTGACTACTTGCTCTTAATACTTAGTAAGAAAGACATTTCCCATGCCCCGGAAATGTACATTTCTATTAATTAATTAATTAATTAATTAACCAATATTGAGTGTTTACGGGATGAACCGAGTATTTGGTTGTAATATTAATGTAGCTACATCAAGTTAACCCGATTAACTGATCCAAATATTCATAATCGATTATAACAAGTTATGATTGATTATTAATATTTCATAGAGCTGATTCGCTACACCAGTTATCTAAGACCCTTCCCTCGAGCCTCCCATGACTCCACCTTCCACGGCTTTGCCCCTCGAGCCTCCAATGGCTCTGTCTTCCACGGCTTTGCCCCTCAAGCCTCCCACGGCTCCACTTCCCACGGCTTTGCCCCTCTAGCCTCCCACGGCTTTACCTTCCATGGCTTTGCCCCTCGAGCCTCCCATGGCTCCACCTTCCCTGGCTTTGCCCCTCGAGCCTCCCATGACTCCACCTTCCACGGCTTTGCCCCTCGAGCCTCCAATGGCTCTGTCTTCCACGGCTTTGCCCCTCAAGCCTCCCACGGCTCCACTTCCCACAGCTTTACCTTCCATGGCTTTGCCCCTCGAGCCTCCCATGGCTCCGCCTTCCCTGGCTTTGCCCCTCGAGCCTCCCATGGCTCCGCCTTCCACCGCTTCGCCCCACGAGCCTCTCATGACTCTGCCTTCCATGTCATGGCCACCAAGCCAGAGTTCCACGTCATGACCGCCAAGCCAGAGTTCCACGTCATGGCCGCCAAGCCAGAGTTCCACATCATGGCCGCCAAGCCAGAGTTCCATGGCCCCAGGCCCGCCTCTGCTCTAAGAGCCAGCATCCATGCCCTGCTATACCATGTTTCCATGTCATGCCATGTATCTCACAGTGAACTTTGTGTTTATGATTTGGAGCATCAGGAGTCTTTTGTTCTTGTTTTCATGTCTTTTATTTTAAAGTTTAGTTCCTGTTCAGGTCATGTGGTGTCATGTCATGTGAATTTGTGTTCCCTCACGTGATCTTGTCATGTTTCCCCTGTTCATGTGTCTTGCTTTCATTGGTTCATTGTTTGATTATTTTGTTATTAGTCTTGTCTTTTCATTGGTTTAAATAAATTTAGTCTTGTTATCTTGTTTATAGTTTAGTCTTGTGATTGGTTGTCTTGTTTACCTGTTACACATGTCCTTGTATTTTAAGCCCTCATGTTTGCCATTGTTGTTTGTCAGGTATTGTTAATGTAATGTTGTTTCCATGTCATGTTGTACATGTTTATGTTTTGTTCACGTTTATAGTTAGGGTTTCTGGATATCACAATTGAAAATAAACTGCACTTGGGTTTCTCACTTCATCATCATCTTCGTCTGCCTGTCATTGCCTAATGAGCTTCGTAACACCTCTTGACCACTTTATTTACAAACGATACTTACCGGAATCTGCTTGCCTCCAGTTTTCACACTATTTCTCTGAAGAAAGGTCTTCCTAAAAGTCAGTTTTATAGATTGAGGAAATGTCACTCTGATACAGATTTTATTGAGGAGTCTGAGATGCTGAAAAACGAATTTCTTCATTGGGGGTTGCCGCTTCATTAGATTAGAACTAAAATGATTTTGTTTACCTTTACCACAATATATTCACCTACGTCTTACTGTATACGATTTTACTGTATTGCAGTACATTTTGTTGAATTCAATCATGATGTCTCCTCTTTCTGTTTTTGTGGCATAAATAGTGTTAAGATGCCACTTAGAGAAGGAAATCTTGAATTGATTTTGAAATTGTGTTTAATGTGATGCTGTAAATATTCAGTGTTTGTAGTTAGAGATTTTTCTGTGTTGACTAAAATATTTCTATAATGTTGTTGATCCTTTCCTGGTTGTAATTTACTGTTATTGTTGTAATTTTTTTTAGGGGTTTTAAGGTAGGGCGTTTGCGCTGTGTGTGTTTTCTGGAGGAGCTGAACACGCAGCTCCAGCTGAAGTCGGAGTCCTGATGTCAAGTGAATTTAGTTTGGTAGCAGGTAAGGTGGTCCAGACGAGCGATAGGTGGCGGTAATGCACTTAATATGCGAACCGCCTTTAAACAAGAAGAAGAAGAAGAAGAAGAAGAAGAAGATTCCCATCGCAGAACGAGAATGCTTGTGTGACTTTCATCTCTTTTATTTCTACGGTGACTTCTCAAGTTTTATTTCCAGTGTTTGTTTTCGGCGGGATATTTTCGAGTTGTATGTAACGCAGTAAAACTCCAGGAAACAAGTGAAATCTGTGTGACTCTGTTGTAAAGATGTTTATTAAAGAGGAGAGTGAAGATATGGCTTATCCAGAAGCATGCAGAATTAAAACCGAACACACTGACGAACAAACAGGTTGGTGTTCATCTTTACATGAACATTTTTGATGACTGTAGTTGTTAAACAAGAGGAGCTGACAAATAACCTTCTTAAACTAACCAATAATGATATGTGCATCAAATTGATGATAACTTGAATTGTAAACGTTACAGATTGGTTTGAGTGCTGCACAATCAACGTTACAGATTGGTTTGAGTGCTGCACAATCTATAGAAATACGGTTTGTATTACATTATTATTATTATTGTAAAACTAAATTAGAATGTCCAATATACTAATCAGTGGTGAAAATCTACTTGAGGAAAAATATTGCTATTGAATAACTTGAATAAAATTTGAAGAACTGATAAATAATATTACTCAAACAGGGGCATAGCCATTGTTTCAGAAGTGAGGAGTACAGAATTTCAAGTGTAATACCAGTTTTTTCTTACCTTTGTCTAATTGACTGGTTTTATTTTTTTCTTATATCTTGTTCTTAATTAACTTAATATGCTATTTAGAAAGAAAGAAATGCACATGTTCTGTACTGTATATTGCATATTGTATTGTATATTGCGCTTTATTTTTTACATATTGCTAATTGTGTTTAGTTTACATTGAATTGTATGTACATGGAACACAGTAATGAATACCTACACATTCACATACTATATATACTATTCTATTCTACTGTCCCCGGTTCAGGAAATAATTTAAAACGTCACTCAAACCACACTATAGCAAAGAGACTATGTAACTGAACTGAAGTGAGAAACATGTTCCGGTTTGGAGACCTTATATCAGTATAACAATTATGCAATAAACATTTAGTGTCAACCAGCTTTTTTAAGCTCTTTTTAATATTTTCTTTATTCAAAAACAACCAAATATTTATACAGAGTTTAAGCTAACATATATATCAATATTTTAAGCTACTTGAAACTGCCAAAAGTTTTTCTGTGACTCTCCTTCCCATCAATGAATTGCTGAGCAATCATTTCCCTATCTGTACTATCCAGTTTGTGATTGTGTATGTAACAAACAGCAACACCGTTTAGACGAGAATGTGTCCTTGTGCTTCAGAAGTAGGTTTTTAAACTTAGAAGTCTGCTGAAGCTTCTTTCAGCCTCAGCTGAAGAAACGGGGGCAACAAGGAGCAACCTCACAAGTCTTTCCACTTGGTCAAAGAGCTGGTGGTCTTCTGGCAACATATTACAAAGAGTGCTCGCAGCCTCAGTAGTTGACTGATAATTACACTTGGAATTTATCATTGTTATCTGCACCCTCAGTGAAGGCCAGTGCAATTCTGGATATTGTTCCAACAGACCACCATCAGCCTCTCCTGTCAACAGTACCTTTTCAAGAGTACTGATCGTAAGCAACCCCTCTTTGTTGAAATCTTTCTTGAAACTGCATATCGACATCTTCCAAGACCTTGATAAATTCTGCCCTGAAGTGGTCTGCAGAGGAAGTGGGTGCATGTGCTTAACCCTGACTAGACATGCTTTTGGAGGCTTTCGAGCAAGAGGCATTTCAACTGGAGACAGATTTATGGAGGTACACATTTGTGTTGCTTTGTTGTAGACACTTTGAAATGTATCCTCTGCTCTCTGTTTAGCAATTGTGCCCATCACACAGTTGACAGCAGCTAGCATACCATCTACTTTCAGGGTGTGGTTCTGAAGAGAAGTATTGAGAGACACCAGCTCTTCTGTCACTTCAAAGGCAATTAAAATGCCCAGCAAAACATTGCCTTTTTGAAATCTATCAAACAAACGATATGCCTGGCAAGCTGCCTCTGAATGATCACATGCCATTTCCTCCAGAGCCAGTAACATTGGCTGATACTGGTTTAGCACAGCATGAATGGCGCAAGTGTGTACTGTCCACCTTGTAGGACACAAAGGTCTGATGGCTTTGACAGATCCGACTCTCTGACTTTGAAATAGCTTGGAAAATTGACTTCATTTTCACAGATTGGCCAAACAACAGGAGAGTAATTGGAGATGCGGTGCAAGCAGAATCAGCTTTAATGCCAAGTATGCTTACACATACAAGTAGTTTGTCTTGGTGACAGAAGTTTCCAGTGCACAAACAATACAGCAACATGACAGATAAAATAATAATATTAATAGAATACAAATAAAAAGTGAATAGAAAATAAAGTGTATATAGAAATAATCAAAAGGACAATATATATATATATATGTATGTAAAATACACAAATACAAATTTGTTATATACAGAAGCAAGGGAATGTAATGGTAGAAGAGGTGTGGTATGTTGGATAAATATAAATAGACTTAAGCTGTGTATTGCACATTAATTATTGCTCAATGGGGCAGTTTTAACTGTTCATGAGATGCCTGATGGTTCTGGCGCTCAGTGCTCTGTATCGCCTGCCAGAAGAAAACAGTTATGCCTCCCAAGCCATGCCCACAAAGGATACTAAGGACCAGTTGGTCTTATAGACATTGATTTCAGCCATTAACATTTTTTGGAATTCAGGATTTTGCAAAAGGTATACATTAAAGCACCAACTATAAAATAAAGTTTTCTCCGTATGTGGGAACACTTCTGAACTTACCAGGGCATGATCTGAGACAAATGTTTCCAATTGAACAATCAACAACAGATGAATGTGTCTCATTCTCTGCTCATTTGGGACTCTATTAAGAACTCCCTGTTTGTTGTATTATTGCAATTCTAAGCATTTGTCTGGCCCTTGCCTTGTTCTCCAGTATTTGCCTTTTGCCTACTGTTTTTGGATTATCTGCATCGTTTGTTTGCTTTCTGGTTTTGACCCTTGCCTGCAATATCAACACTGTTTTTGACTGCTCCTTTAATAAAGCAATGGACAAAGTTTGAATCATCTTTGTCAGCAAAGCCTCATGGCTCCAGCAGCTTCTGAGTCTGTTCCAGTAAGAGCACCTGCTTACTCCCCTATCACTGTTAACCTGCGTCTTGCACTACCACAGAAGTTTGAATGATCACCAGGTCGATTTCGGGGTTTTCTGCTTCAGTGCTCATTGTATGTTGCTCAGCAACCACTAGCGTTCACTAATGAAGAAGCTAAAATAGCGCTAATTGTTTCTTTACTTCAAGGAAATGCACTCAATTGGGCACACGCTGTTTGGGATAGTGATGTTTCTGTTCACACATCATTGGAAATTGTTTTGTCATGCTTTTAAAGCTGTTTTTGAACACCCAGAGGGAGGAATAAGTGTGGAAGACCGGCTGTTGAATTTTAAACAAGGTAATGCTACAGCCTCAGATTATGCATTGACTTTGCGAACCCAAGCAGCACAGTCTGCCCATTGAAGACCATTTATCGCCAAGGCCTGTCGCACACTCTCCAAACTGAGTTAGCCAGTCGGGATGAGCAGTTATCTCTGGAACAATTTATTCAACTATCAATCAAAATTGATAGTCTCATCCGTACATGTACTCTAGTGATGTTATCTACGTATTTCATGCCTCAAAACCTAGTGACGCTCTCAGTGGAGAACCAATGCAGATTTAACGCACCCGGCTCACGCCGGACAAGAGATGACGTCATCTGCATAATGGTCTATGTATCTACTGCGGTAAAGTTGGCCATTACCTATCTGCATGCACCAGACTTCCTCCTCAGTCCTCCCGCAGCACGCCGGTGAGTCAAATTAATAACGGTAGTTTACTGGTGTCTGTTATTTTATCTTTTGATACACATCATGTTTACGTTCAGGCATTAATTGACTCTGGGTCTGCTGGTAACTATTGATGCAGCTTTATTGAAAAGATTATCCATTGATACTGCACCTTGTGTTCCTCCTCTGTGTATTACCACATTAGATGGATGGCCACTGGGGGAAGATGCAGTACAAGAAGTCACCAAACCTGTGAATATTCAGTTTGGAGCTCTGCAGGAGATCCAACTATTTATCACGAGTCATCTAAAAATCCATTAGTTCTGGGTTTCCCCTGGCAAACTCATCATGGCCCCATCATTTCTTGGAAAGAGTGTTTTGGAAAAGAGCTTTTGGAAAATAATCTTGAAAAGATTTTGGGATTTCAGATTCAAAGGAAGATCACAATGCATCAGAAAATCTATATGTTTACCCAGTCCTAAATTATGAAGTGTTATGGAGAGTATTTTTCAGGAGTCATTCTGCAGATTCAAACTGCCTCAATAAATGGTTTAGCTGTAAAAAAAAAAAAAAAGACTTGTGAAACTGTTGGATGCGATGAACTACATGTTGCTACTTGCAATATTTCTTATGTATCAGTTTTGCGCTTTTGATTGTGGATCAAGCGCCCTTGTTACAATGAAGCTAGGGGTGTAATGATTTTCTCTGACTTCGTTTCAATCATGGCTTTTACCTAACGAGTACGATGCATCGAAAAATCAGAAATTTGATCAGATTATTTTGAGATGATTAATAATTAGTTTAAAAAAGATGCTAAAAAAAGAGTTTTTACTGAACATTCCTGATTTTGAAATTCTCCAGACTTGAGCACCAGAGTAACGGATGCATTTAGGGCCAAGGAGGTTTGGCTTATATGTGCGGCAGACATGGGACTTGAGTCACACTCGAGACACATTTTAATAGACTTCAGACTCTACTCTAGACTCAACCTAAAATGATTTCAGACTTGACTCGACAAAGAGGACTTTTAACTGTAACGACTATTACAGGGTTTCCGCGGGGCCTTAAATAGCATTAAATGTTATTCCTACAGGCATAACATTTTTTAGATAGTTTTGAAAAAATAATATTACCAATTTATTTTGAATGCCTCCGACCGGTGTATAATTGACATAACGATGGATGTTTGGACAGCGGCGGGCTGGGACCTGGAGGAGTTATGACAGAGAGAGTAAAGTCGCAAAGAAATGGGGAAGTGCAAATTCCAGCAAAAATGGATGGAACATGGTTGCAGCCCGTTAGTGGTCAACATGGAGAAGGATTTTGCAGTGTTTGTAAAAAATGGGTGTTAATGCCATTAAATCTCATATGCAGGCTAATGGCCACAAATCGGCTGTGAAATGCAGACAGCAATTAACTATGTGTAGTTACTTTGCCGTGACCGACAAAGTAACCTCTTTAGCCACTACCACCACAAACACCACAACTGCTTTTAATCATTTTAAACCATGAATTTAACTATACACAAGTAATATTTACATTATATTCATGATGTTAGTCAGAGGGGAACTGGCCCCCACAGTGAGTCTGGTTTCTCCCAAGGTTATTTTTCTCCATTAATCTACATCTTATGGAGTTTTGTGTTCCTTGCCACAGTCGCCTACAGCTTGCTCACTGGGGTTATTAATACAATTATTATTTAATTATTTTTAAACACGATTAAGAATCGTATTTTATCTAAATTGCACAATGATGAGTCGACTTTATAGACATTACAGTTTTATCGTCTGTTAATGCTGATCTTCTGTAAAGCTGCTTTGAAACGATGTGTGTTGTGAAAGGCGCTATACAAATAAAATTGACTTGACTTGCCGCTACCGAAGGAAAATCGAGTGACCTTCGGGCAGTGTTTGGTTAAAATGTGACGCTGCAGGCGGAGGTGCTCTGGTGTCTGAACACTGCCATGCAGCACCACTCGTACGCATCCAATGAAGGTGTTTCTGAGTCGTTTCAGGCAATGTTTCCTGATTCTCAAATTGCTAAATCTTTTACCTGTGGCAAGGAAAAACCAGCTACATTTTAAAATATGGACTTGCCCCGTACTTCAAAAATAAACTGATTACTGCGATTAACAATGCAGGACCATTTGTGTTGATGTTTGATGAGAGTTTCAACCAGTCGACAAAAAATAAACAACTAGATGTCCATTTTCGATTTTGGGGAGGCTGGTTGTGTCCAGTCCCGTTATCTTGGATCACAGTTCATGGGACATTCAAAGACTGAGGATTTGCTTCACCATTTCAAAGTAAGTATAGTTGTACTTTTGTTAATGGAATTGTATTTGGATGAATTAAGGATGAAGATACAGGTTTTATACAGAAGTATTACAGTGCTCTTTGTATTGATTAGTGAATATAGTATTCTAAGTTTTTATTGCAAATCTAGAATACATAAACAAGATGTCTTTGTCATTACTCAGTGAATCTTATTGCTTTTAGATGGTGCTTTAAAAAAGCTATTTTTAAATTATAAGCGCAAATTCGCAATAACCAAACATTTCAGTAACATCTTTTGAGTTTCTCTTTTTTATGTCAAATCATTTATTAATTTATATTCTTAGGAATGTGTGCGCCTATTAGACCTGAGGCATCTCCTTTCCATTAATATGGATGGCCCAAATGTGAACTTGAAGTTCCTCAATACTCTCCAGCAAGAACATGCTGAACTACATGGAGGTCGGCAGCTAATTTCTGTTGGGAGCTGTGGACTGTACACGCTACACAAGTCGCACAAGACTGGCTTCTCCATATGGAATATGGAGAAACTGTTGAGAGCAATGCACTATATTTTTCACAATGTCCCTGCAAGAAGAGAAGATTATACAAAACTTACTGGCTCATCTGTTTTTCCACTCCCATTCTTTGGATTCAGATGGGTGGAAAATCTGCCTGTTTCAGAGAGAGCCACTGAGGTTTGGCCAAAGCTTAAAGAGTATGTGGAGGCAGTCCATAGAAAAGAACTACCAAACCCTGGAACCTCTTCTTTTGATACCATTGAAGCAGCAAATAAAGATCCCCTGATCTTAGCCAAACTTCAGTTTTTTATGGCGATATCCAGAACTTTTTGTCCATTCTTGAAGAAATACCAGACTGATGAGCCAGTCCTGCCATTTCTGTGCAGAGACTTGACAGAGTTGATGATGGTAATAATCTAATTTCTGCTTCATTTAAATGGCAAATTAAATTTTTTTGTTTTATGATCTTTTAAGTGGATATACTACATTGAATAACTGTATAATACCTGTGTAGGTTGGAATAACAAAGCTGGTTAACAGAATGTTAAATAACTAGACAAATGTGTTTTTCATTTTATAGACTCTGGTGAGACGTTTTATCAAAAGGGAGCTACTCCAAGACATCACTCCCTTTAAACTGACCTAACTTGACCTTGATGACCAGAAGAACTGGGTCAGTGCAAGCCATGCTGACATTGGCTTGGGTGCTGACTCTGTCCTTAAGGTAATTCATTGTTACTCTTTTATATGTATACATAAAAAGCTTAAAACTATTTTCTGCATTCATTCCCTATATATTACATACATGATGTGTGCTATCCCTCCTTGGTAGGCTCTTCAGAGCAAATCAAGCAACCGTGTAGGTCAGGGGTGCCCACACCTTTTTGTGTGATGATCTACTTTTAAATGACCAACTCAATAAGATCTACCAACTAAAAAAACACAGTTTCATTTAAAATAAGAAAATGCTTGTTGGGACTACTGCATGTCTCCCTACATGGAATTCATCTTCTAATTAATAAAAAAATATATAATAATGTTCAATGTTGATATCATTCAGTTTTAATACTAAACCCAAAACACCTACAGCACAATAGATTACAATAGCCAGGGCATTTACCTTATTCTGATGACTTGCACTGAATGGATTCAGACAGTTTTGCCTAATCCGGGCAGTAGCGTCGCAATTTCGCGCTGTTCTCAGAAGTCCTTGGAAGACGCGTATGCGCAAACGTAGTTGTCATGGCAACTGAATAAACAAAACCTCGCCTGGTCAATATTTACTCGTCAAGTGCAAGTCAGACAGAAACTAAAAGGAAAGACATTATATTTATTTTTATTAAAATTTTACGAAAGTACATTTACATTTTGTGCGATCTACCAGCATTGCCTTTGCGATCGACTGGTAGATCGCGATCGACGTATTGGGCACCCCTGGTGTAGGTGAACTCACTGCCCTCACATTTAGAAGGGACTGCATGAGGTGCCTCTCCAGAATCGTTAAGAAATACAAGACAAGAGCCCTTTGAAATACCCCACTGTCAGGCAGATTGCATGCTTAGATCCCTCCATCATAAGCAGAGACCCAGAATGGTGTAAGGGAAAGATTTCTGCAGGACAAGCAGTTGACAGGAGGGGTTTCAGCTGGTAGGAATGTTATAGGGATAGATTCAAAATAAAGGTTATGTACAGTTTTGTATGCACAAACTGTATTCTCAGTATATACTTTGAACTTAAGGACATTTTGAGGATTAGTTTAAGTTTTTTTAATGTATTTTTTTTTAAATGTGCATGCTTAATTAAATAGGGTATGATAATATGGTCTTAAACGGTAAATAATTAGGGGTTCATATTTTATATGTATTAGTCTTCCTCATGTTCAAACTCATTATACAATCAAGTTTACATCAATAGCCTGTACCAATGCGACGTCTGTATTAATAAATAACTATTTATTTAAATTGATGTGATTTAATGACTTGATTTTTGTGTTTGACCATTGCAGGTGATGCTGTTGTGCAACAATTTGACAGCTTTCTCTCTCTGCATGGCAAAAGTGAGGAGTTCCTCTCTTTCAAACCCATGGAGCAATGACTTGATGCTTTTCTTCATCAAACTCTCAACCAGACTTATCCTGAGCTTCGGAGTTTCTTTCAACTCCTTTTGCTCTTATCCAATGGGCAAGCTACAGTAGAGAGTGGCTTCTCTGTGAACAGGGAAGTAGAGACTTGCAACATAAAAGAAGAAACTGTTGAGGCCCAGAGACTAGTCTGTGACCAAGTTGGAGCTTGTGGTGGGGGGGTGTTCTCAAAGTGTCCCTCACAAAGGAACTACTGGCTTCTGTAGCCTCAGCCAGGACAAGATACAGGATCTACCTTGATGAAGAGAGGAGGAAGAGAGAGGGTGCCATGCGTGGACTTAAGAGAAAAGCTTTGGAAGATGAGGTGGGAGAACTGAAAAAGAAAAGGGAGGTGTTGACCGAGGTGTGCGCCAGCCTTCAGAAGGATGCTGATCAACTAGCTGAGCAGGCCGAAAATAAATCTAACACACTCATGGCTCAAATGATTACAAAATCGAATACTCTGAGGAGATAAAAGGACAAATGCAGTGAATTAAAAAATGTTGAGACAGAGTTGGAACTAAAAGCGAGCGGCACATGGATTAATTTTCTTATATACACAAAGATAAAACTGTAATTTCTATAGCATTTGAATTTTGAATACATTAAGTTCCAGCCTTTAAATGTTCAGAGTTTGAGTTTTTCCTTTACTGTCCAGACTAATAGAATTAGTTTCATAATTAGGGTTATATTTGAAGGAGGTCACGTGTATTTGATGGTACAATTTACACAAACCGAAACTTAATGGCTTTTTTACATTCATGGCCTGTTTTTTCTTTATGCCTAGCATTCAACATCTAGTTGATTTGTACTTTGTTAAATCAAATGTCAAATATCTGCAAATAAACTTTGACAATTTAAGCTGTCTCCTGAGCCATTTCTAATTCAGTTCAGGGTAATAGTTTATTTAAATTATGTAGATTTTCTCAAATATCCAAGATTATCATCATTGCATCATTGAAAAATGTAATGGTTACAATTCAGAATTTGGGACATGGGTATTTTAAAAATGTATCGTGTGTGTATAATATACATATATATATATCCATGGTTAGTCATGGGTCGTGTATGGCATTAAAATTATATAAAATGGCATTAAAATAGGCATTAAAAAGCATTAAATTAGATTTGATGATACCTGCAGGAACCCTGTATTATCTTAAAGGAATAATTTGTTTTATTTATATGGTTTTATTACATCTGTGTCACATTTCCCTGTGTGTCATGATTGATCAGAACTTTATCATAGAATTTGAATATTTATTTCTGCCTAAACCCGACATGTTATCAGAGTCCCATGAAACATGGCGGCACCTGCAGTCCCATATGTGCTCACATTTGCTTGTTCCCTCAGAAGCAGAAACTTCAGGAAGAACACATTCTCAAAAGTTAATCACATTTAATCACATAATTAAACTGCTTGAAATGTTGAGTTTGTGTTTCATTATATTTCAGCTGCATCTGAAAGAAATGGCACACCACTTTTTTCATGCTCTCTTTGTCTTTTCTAACTATGTTGCACTTTAATGTCATGCAGTAACACACTGACATAGTGATTGATGTATGTTGTCATGAAATCAGAAACCCTCCCCTTGAAATCTGAACACATAATACACATTTAAGTGACTAGGTATACAGCAATGTGTCTCGCCTGACCACATGTGATAGGGTTAACTGAGATGCATCTTAATACCGGGTGTAAACGGGATTTAAGAAACTGCATTGATAGCTAGGTTCAGCTGGACTAGAGACACGCAGGCCTGATGACTGCCAGTCCTGTTCAATCAAATCCTCCCTTAAATAGAACTTCTTAGTAGCATGGACTTGGCTAAAATATCTTACTTTGTAGCACACTATGCAAAGGTCAAAAGAAATTCCAGAAGAGATGAAGGTGATACAAACCCAGAAGTCTGATATGGGTTACAAAGACATCTCAAAGGCTTTGGGGCTTCAAAGAACAACAGTGAGAGCCATTGCCTCCAAATATTGAATATTTGGCATTGTAGTGAACCTTTCCATAAGTGGTCAGGCTTCCAAAATTCCTCCTAGAACAGGGGAGTAGCAATCTTTCCAGAACTGAGGGGGACAGAATGTTCAGCGTGAACAGAAAAAACGTTTTTCTGTTGCATTTTTTCTTTGATGTGATTGTATTTATAGCATACATGTTTGCACTCGTTTGACTTCCATAAGCAGCAACAACTCATCCAGGAAGTTTCTAAAAAATCATAGACATCAATTCTCACCTTAATAAAGGCCATTTTCATTACTCTACCTTTAGAAAGAGACTGCATTGCAAATTGTATTTTTTTCCTGACGTTTGTCATGGAAATAACTGTGATTATGACAATTATTTGTCTGTTTTAGGGCTTTTACGATTATAAGGATTAATTCTCAGACAAACGGTCAAACTTCTCAAGGTGAATGTGTGATTCACACACCGTGAAAATGTGTATGATTTATGATTTGAATGATTTATTTAAGCTTTTATTTCTTTCATCACATTTCCAAAGATGGCTGTGTGTTCCCATGGTGTCCACAATTGTTTTTCTGAGGTTTTGGCCAATTACTTTTGATTTTCTCATGTTGTCAAGCAAAGAGACAGTGAGTTCGAAAGTAGGCCTTAAAATACATCCACAAGTACACCACCAATCAGAAGCTAATTGTCTAAAGATGTAACATAATTTTCTGGAATTTTCCAAGCTGTTTAAAGGCACAGTTAACTTTGTGTATGTAAAATCCTGACTCACTGGAATTGTGATATAGTCCATTAAAAGTGAAACAATTTGTCTGTAAACAATTGTTGGAAAAATTACATGTGTCATGCACAAAGTAGATGTCCTAAACAACTTGCCAAAACTGTATATTGCTAATTTGAAATCTGTTGAGTGGTTAAAAATTTTGTTTTAATGAGTTTTAAATAAAGTGTATGTAAATTCTGACTTCAACTGTATATTATATTATGCAAAAGTTAAATGTTTCTGTCCAGAATTCTTCATTTTCACAAACATAATTTTACTCAAGTTAAATCCAATGTGACTGAACTAAAGCAGTTCTTAAAAGAAGAGTGTGCCAAAATTGTCTTTGAAGGATGTTGTTTAATGTAAGTCATAAAGTATGCAATAGACTGCAATAGTTTCCATATGCATAGCCAACAGACACCCCACAGTTTTTGCAATTTAATACACATAAATTGAAGTAAATAGATAAAGGTCACATTTATTGATTGTCATATTTTCTTTTTAGACTTGATGGAAGTGAAAAGAGAAAATCAAGAACTGATGGAAATGAAAGAGGAAAATCAAGAACAAATAGAAGTCAAGGAGGAAAGTCAAGAACTGAATGAAGTGATGGAGGAACATCAGTTTCAGAATCCTCATAGTTTCATAACTGGAGGAGATATTTATAGTTGCTCACAGACTGAGAATTCCTCACAAAACAAAAAAGCCAAAACTGCTTTCACCTGCCCTCAATGTGGAAAGAGTTTTACACGTAAAGGAAGTCTTAAGAGACACACACAAATTCACACTGGAGAGAAACCTTTCACGTGCCATCAGTGTGGAAAGTGTTTCAAACGGAAAAGAAGTCTTGAAGATCATGTAAAATGTCATGCTGGAGAAAAGCCTTTCACTTGCTCTCAGTGTGGAAAGAGTTTCATACGGAAAGGAGACCTTAATGATCACATTAGATGTCACACTGGAGAGAAGCCTTACACCTGTCATCAGTGTGGAAAAAGTTTCAATCATAGAGGAAACCTTCATGTGCACATGAGAATTCACACTGGAGAGAAGCCTTACACATGCCATCAGTGTGGAAAAAGTTTCACAAAGAGAGGAAGCCTTAATGATCATAGTAGAAGTCATGTTGGAGAAAAGCCTTTTACTTGCCTTCAGTGTGGAAAAAGTTTCATTAATAGAGGAAAATTTCATGTGCACATGAGAATGCACACTGGAGAGAATCCTTACGATTGCCATCATTGTGGAAAGAGTTTCACAACAAGAGGAAACCTTAATTATCACATTAGATGTCATACTGGAGAGAAGCCTTACGTATGCCATCAGTGTGGAAATAGTTTCTTTTATAGAGGAAACTTTCATGTGCACATGAGAATTCACACTGGAGAGAAACCTTACACATGCCGTCAATGTGGAAAGAGTTTCAGTCGGTCATATACCCTAAAACAACATGAGAGCATGCATAAAGGAGAGAAGCCGTACCACTGCACTTCATGTGGGAAAAGTTTCCGCCAATCAAGATCTGTAGGAAATCATAGAAAAGGGCATTGTTGTTTGGGCATTGCAGGTAATGGTGTGTCATTGGAATGAAATTCAGAAAAACTCAACATAAAGCATTTCTTCCAAAATCACAATCACATCTTACATGGTTGTTTGCTTTATTGCATTACCTGTAGTGTAATTCTATGAATGAAGATCATTTGTTTCTGAAAGATGTTCTTGGCACCCTTTTGAATGCATCCAGAGCTTAGACCATGATCTGCAAAGAGTTTACAAAGCATGAGGGGGATCTCATTGTAAAAAGGTACAAATGAGTATAGAGATACAAAATTTCAAAGCATTAGATACTGTATGCCATGGAGCACCGTCAACACCATGATCAAAAAGTGGAAAAAATGGGCCACCACAGTGACATTCCCAAGAACAAACATCTGTCCATGTGTAACAATGCCATTATTAATATACAAATATTTTAAAGGAAATAAATATATAATTCCTCGATTATAATGCAGTTTTTATGACTTCATATTAGTCATAGAGTCATTACATGGTTTATTTGTATTTACTATTGACTCTTTAATAGCTTAAACATTGAAGGGTGTTAAAAATGTAAAACAGTGTGGAAAACATGTCTTGATCATCTTTAACTAGATTCTTGCATTTATTTTTTATTTTAATTTTAATTCTTGCATTCAACTTTTGTCTTTAACTTTTGATGTATGCTGAATAAACTTTTTATTTGTATTGAATAAAAAGTTACTATATTAAACTATTTAAAAGAAAATATATGCAGATATATTAAATATAGAAGGCTAAACATTTACACACATACCGTATGGAACTTAGTGAAAGCACCTTTTGCTTTCCACCCAGCGCCCAGGTCTTTTTGAGTAAGAATCTAGCAACTTAGCACATCTTGATTTGACAATTTTATGTTGCATGTGAAAAAATGATTTAATGTTGTAACACTAAAGGTGGTTTATTGACATTGGCCCATTATATGATTTGTTTTGAAGACACAGTATCCAAGTTGATAATTATGCTCTCTCTTATGATCACTGTTCAAATTTAAGGACACTCAAGGCTCCATTTGTGGTTCTTCAGCTGCCACACTAGCTGCGTTTCAATCCAAATATTTTTATATGTATTTTGAAATTGTGAATAAGAAATCCTGAATGGAAACGTTTGATATTCAAGTAAACTCTCAAAATTTGCATAACATTTAACGCACTAGGAGGAGGTGGATTTTCTAGAGTTTCGCACAAGTTAAAAGGTGCATTAAAGAGATGGAAACAGCCTATTTGCAGGAACAATGACGTGTCATGGCTCAACGAAAGGCCCGACCATGGTACACAGTTCTTCAAACGTAGTCCTGGTTAGTTGAAAGTGCTTCACCCACAGATTGTAATTAAAGTGGGTCTTCACAATCCACCAGAACTGTTTTGAGCGTGGGCGATCCTAGCTATATGGAGTTCTCATTATACCTGGTCACTGGCTCGAGGATGGAGTGAGAAAATGAGGATGAAAATTTTAAGAAATGAGAAGCACTGCTAGACATGGACGAGGTCCTCGTACTGAGTATCACAAAGCAGTTGTAGTGAGAGTATAATTGTACTTTCAAAGGCTAAGCACTCAACACTGTGCAAGATGGAATGGCACACAAAAAAAAAAACTATGAAGTATTCTGAGCCATATACTTTCAGCAATTCATTCAGTACAAGGTGCTCTAAAATACCTGGAGAGAGCTATCAGTCAACATTCCCATGAATGGGAAGCTCTAATGTGGTGTTCTGTTGGCACAGGGTCTCAGTGACTACTCTGAAGCAGGTGCCATCTAAGAACCAGTTGTAATGTGACTTGCTCAACAGCCGCAGAACAATTATATCCTTACAACACAAAGTGTGCACGTTAATAATGAAATATTTTACAGATGGAATTTTACACCAGACCCTGTAGAATGGCCACTGTAGATTAAATGCTGCACACATTGGCATGTCGGCTTTCAATGAAAAATAATATACATACAGTATATCGACCAATCCTAGTGAAGTCAAATTTATTTGTATAGCACTTTTCACAACAGGCATTTTTCAAAGCAGCTGTACATTAAATTATGCTACAACAGGATATGAATGAATATAATGCCAATGTTAGTTACTGTATTTATGTTTAGAACTATTAGTGGTTGAAATCTGTAAACTAAGTGTTGTGGGTCAGTGGTTAAACAAAATGATTTTGTATGAACTATAAGTTTTAGTGTTAAAGTCCTTTAAATCATTCCGAATTAACCGAGGATATTTAGACGAACTGTCCTTTAATTTTGGCCGATGAAGGCTTTTGTTAGTGGTTAATTAATTTTCTATGTAGTTCTTTTTTCTTTTCTTTTTTAAAAGAGTGTTGTCCCTCCTTTGACCAAGTTGATATAGGTATCATTCAGTGAGGAGCATCGCAGTCCGGCTGGAAGCTTATTGCAGGTAACTTTGGTGAACTCCATCCTGAGCCCATGATGCAGACAGTGTCTCATGAAGAATCCCATGTCTTTGTGTTTGCATCAATTCATCCTCTGTCAAGTTCATCTTAGTAGACTGAAGTGAAGTCTGGCTGCAGTTGATGATCCCTCAGCAACACGGTGGGGGTCAGACATCAGGCAGGACCAGAGATGGATCTGAGAGGCTTTATAATCCCGAGGTTTAGACAGGGAAAGAAAGAATACAATTTGCGTTGATTCCATTCACTTTAAAGCATTGTTAAAGAAAAAGTGTTTTTGGTTCTGGCAGACTAATAACTATGAATTGAGGGATAAATTAGGTTTATACCTGGCTGAATAGATAAGTCTTTAGTCTGGACTTAAACTGAGAGTGTGTCTGAGTTTTGAACACTGCTAGGAAGACTATTCCATAGTTTAGGAGCCAAAAATGAAAATAGTCTCCCTCATTTGGTGGATATTTATATTCTCGGTATTGTTAACATGCCGGAGTTTTGTGATCGTAGTGAATAGCATGATAGAAGGTCACTTAAGTACTTCGGAGTTAGACCATTCAAAGCTTTCTAAGTAATCAAACATTTTAAAATGAATATTATACTTAACAGGTAGCAAATATAATGCTGATAAAATGGGGCTGATATGATCATATTTCTTGGTTCTAGTTGGCAATCTAGTTGCTGCATTTTGAACCAACTGAAGTTTATTTATTAAACCTGCTGTACATCCACCTAGTAATGCAGCACAATAATCTAGATTTGAGGTCATGAATGCATTAATTCGTTTTTTGGCATTAGAAAGCGATAGCATTCGTCATAACTTAGCAATATTTCTGAGGTGGAAATTTTTTTTTTAAAGGTTAGATTGCTATCAAAAATAACACCTAATTTCTTTTGCAGTAGAAGTTGATGCTAGAGTACATCCATCAATAGTCCGATTTTATTTTTGCATCTTATTGTTTTTATGTTTTTGTTCCAATAATTAGTGCTTCTGTTTTATTGGAATTGAGTAGAAGGAGCCACTCTCGGTCAACCTCTACAGTAAATGCTTTTACAGTAAAAGTGTGGCAGGGCGAAGGGCGGGGCTGGGTCGTGATTATACACACCCGGTCTCTTATCAGGCTAATTAAGCCTCCGAGAGGGATAAAGGCCGATGGCAGATAATGGTGCGACGAGAGATAGTTTATGTCCGTCATGTGTGTTTGTGTTTAAGTTTATTAATAAATATTATTTATATCATCAAGCCAGTTCTCGCCTCCTCCTTTCCATTGACTGCCTTTACACCAAGGTATAATGCAGATACTTTGTGAGTGCTGTACGTCTCATACACCATGTTACCATCTTTGGCATAGGATGCAACTGTGCTTCATTGTTCAAGTGTCCTTGGGAAGTTTTCTCCATCCTCTGTCCTCACCTCCTCGAGGTGCATTTAGAGAATCAATTTGATGGTGGACTTTGGTCAGTTTCCTGGAGATGGACTTGAGGATGGACGAGCGAGAAAACGAGGATGCACAATTTAAGAAATAAGAAGCACCCATGGAGATAAACAATCCTCGCCTGTGCATGTCGTCATGCTAAACGCTAGTCTCTCCCTCAGTAGACCTGCTCTGCATGGTGGGGATACTCGTCTCTCCCTCAGTTTCTGCTAGAGCAGCGTTTCTCAACGGGGGCGGTACCGCCCCCTAGGGGGCATTTGGACAGTGTTGGGGGGCGGTGTGAACGAGGCAGCAGAGAGGGGGGCGTTACTCAGAGCATTACTCAGAGGTACTCAACAGGCGGCCTGCGCAAAAATCTTTTCAGCTCTTCTCCTTAACCTATGTCTTCGTCTTGCTCTGATTACTGCTGCCACTTCACCAGGAGGATATGCCAGGAGAGCCGCTTCCTAAGTTACACATGCTTTTAAGAGGCGGAGAATTTTCAGCACAAAATAGAGGCGCACTTTCACCGGCTTTTTCTGTACATAACGCGGAATACATAATTAGGCGCATAATTAGTGCTCAGGGCTCACACTAATGACCGTAATTAATAAAAAAAAAGTGGTTGTTTTTGACGTCGTTTTTTCTTCGGTTCAGTTCAGGTGGCAGAGCTGTTGTTGTCTTTGTTCGTCATTTGAAATCAAATGACCGTTTGTAGGCTATTCAAATTTGAAGCCTAGTATATATTGCCTAATTGAGTGCGCGAACAACCGCTGCTTTTTCATTGGCCATTTAGGTTAGTTACGTTATTGTTCAGCCTGATAGTTATTGTGTGAGCCTGATTTTGTTTGAATTTCTAAATACATTTGCAATACCTTTCAAACAATCCATGTGTTTTTGCATTTTTTTCCAAACACAATATTACTCAACTTGAGGCTTTTACATGTAGTTTAAATACAATAAGAAACTTCTGTTTCAGTTTTTTTTTTACCAAAAACTCAGGCTTCAGGTGGGGGGGGGGGCGTTAAGAGGATCATGAAGAGGTCAGGGGGGCGTTTGTTCAAAAAAGGTTGAGAACCACTGTGCTAGAGGGTGATATCATTCCCCCATAGAGGGGATTTTGCATTTCACTGGATTTTGCACATTCAAGTTGGCAGCTTGTCTGTAGGCACGTGTTTGTTGGTCTGATTTATTTCAGTGTTTCATTTGAGTGTTTTTATTTAAGATTTGCTTGTTAATTTAACGTTCAGACATCGTCTTTAAAATGCGGATATTTTTTCTGCTGCTTTACGTGTGTGGCGGCTTGGTGCTGTGGATGTCTGGGGTTGGCATGTCTCCTGGCTTCGAGGACGGCGTTGGTGTACCTGCGCTCTGTCAGTGGCCTGTTCTACATGCCGGGACTGTATCAGAGTTGATTAAGGTTCCTACTCAGTTGATTCGTCTGTCCTCGAGGGATTTCTCTCTTGTGTTGTCCCTCTTTTCTGGAGCTGCATTGCGAGGACTGCGCTGCTTGTGGTTGTGGGGAAACGGGAGTTTATCGCCCTACATGTCGCCTACCTGTTGTAAAGGCTTGACCGATGCCCCAGCGAGGAGAATTTGGTTGGTTCTCCTTTTGCTTCTACTGTCGGGCAATGTTCATTCAAATCCCGGACCAGAGCTGGTTCAACTTCAAACACCTGATGAATATAAAGCTACAAATGGATTATGGTTTCTTCATTTAAATGTGCGCAGTCTGATAAATAAAATGGACTCATTAAGAGTTTGGGCTGATATAACTAATGCAGACATTATGGTCTTTTCTGAGACATGGTTAAAATCATCAATTACAAATTATATGATTAATATTGATGGATATTATGTTCTTAGATCTGATCGTGCAAAAAAGGAGGAGGAGTTGCAATATATGTGAAATCTAATTTAAACTGCTCCTGCTTACAGTCATTCAGCAAACCATGATGCTGCGCTTTTGCTAAGCACTATGGGGAACGCAATACCCAAGCCGCCGCACTTGGGGCTCTCCGGACCCCTACGGTTGTGCAGTGTATTCACAAAAACGCGAGAGGTCTCAGACATGCGCTTGAGATGTCGACTCAAGGGCATAAGAGCCCGGAGTAGCATAAACATCTAAACCATTACATTTTGATGAATGTGTGCGGAGAGGACCAGCCTGCCGCATCACAAACTTGTTCAGGCATGAGCTGAGATGTCGACTCAAGGGCATAAGAGCCCGGAGTGCAGAACATCCAAACTATAAAAAACAGAGAAAGCCCTGTGTCCCTCAGTTGGTCCCCTTAGGGGCCAAACATGAAAGATTCCACAATTCGGGGCAGGGATGAAATATTGCCCTGTGCCTGAGTGTTCGGAATCGCCCAAGGCGAGCTGTCGAGGGAAGAGATTAGCTCCGAGAACCAAGCCCTGTTCGGCCAGCGTGGTGCTATCAGTAAGAGGCAAAAACCCTTGCTGGCCCCCGGAAGCGAACCTCAGGAACATTCCATGTTGTGGCAGAACTTCTAAATGAAGTATAGAAGTACGTCATAAGATCGATGGTGACCAGCCAAATGAGTTGGAGGGCTTGAGACACGACCGTCTTGATAGGCATCATCTTGGACTTGAACACCCACGGGCAGATCAAGCCTTAAGATCTAAGCCAGACGCCACCCCTCACCCTCCATGGGAAACGGGAAGTATTTAGTGTAATAACCTAACTCTCTCTCTGGAAGGGGAACACATACCATGGCCCCTTTAACCAGGAGATTTGATTTTTTATTTTATTTTTTACATAAAAAAGAAATCCGGTTTACGGTAGTGAGAACACGCCGTTGAAACACGGAAAAGCGGCGAGTGAATTAAATCCTGACGCCCTTATAAGACCCACAGAAAAGAATATATCTGACAGAAGTTTCCACGCTGCCAGGATCTCTGAGATGGGTATTCGATTTTAATTCAATTCAATTAAATTAATTTTTATTTGTATAGCGCCTTTCACAACACACATCGTTTCAAAGCAGCTTTACAGAAGATCAGGCATTAACAGATGATAAAACTGTAATGTCTATAAAGTCGATGAATCATCATTGTGCAATTTAGATAAAATAACGATTCTTAATCGTGTTTAAAAATAATTAAATAATAATTGTATTAATAACCCCAGTGAGCAAGCTGTAGGCGACTGTGTCAAGGAACATAAAACTCCATAAGATGTAGATTAATGGACAAAAATAACCTTGGGAGAAACCAGACTCACTGTGGGGGCCAGTTCCCCTCTGGCTAACATTATGAATGTAATGTAAATATTACTTATGTATAGTTAAAATCATGGTTTAAAATTATTAAACTAAGTAAGGGTTAAGGGTCAGTGTTTAAACATCGATTGTGTTTGAACTGTAAGATTAATGACCAAAGTCTTTGAAGTCCATCTTGATTAATTGCAGAAGTTCACATAGATGTAATTGACCTTGTTAATTGGCTGATGAAGGCTTTTGTTGGCAATAGTTAGTCTATGCATTCCATTTCAAGATCGTAGTCCATCAATAGACCGAGGTGATGCAGGTTGGAGTTGGCATGAGTTTATCCTCTGAAGCCCATCATAATAGACTGAAGTGATATATGGCTGGCACCGACTGCATTTAGTCATCATCATTCAGCGACATGGAGCAGTGGAGTCCAACATGAAGCAGGAATGGTGCTGGATCCAGCCGGTTCTGGTGACCTCAGGATAGGAGTCCCGAGGTTGAGACAGGGAAACAAATAAAAAGATGTAAGCATAGATGCCATTAAATTTATTGCAGAGTTAGAGATCATGATCACTGTTTCTGGTTTCTGGTTCCGGCAGACCCAACTAAATTGTGGGTTGGGGGATAAATTAGGTGTATGCCAGGATAAATAGATGAGTCTTTAGTCTAGACAACTTTAACACTTCCTGTTGAGGGGTTGTCGAGTGTTTTGCGTCCTGAATAAAATGCAGGAACAATTTTGACGGAAGCCTCTGCAACCAGAAACACCAAGAGGTGGCGGGAATGGAGGGGCTTCGAGGGGGTACCGGGAGGGGTGCGGTGAAGCACGCGCCCCGTCCCGAGGGGAGCTACCCCCTAATCTAGGCGCAAGACCATCAGGGTTTTCTCTTACTAGAAATTATAGTCCTGAGGTCTTGCTTCGGGGGCTGGGGAGGGCGGCGAGACTTTCCCCAATCCCTGGGAGGAGGAGCACGACTCGCCACGCTTTGGTTTTGAGCCTCCCTTCAGACAGGACCGAGGCGGGTCTGAGGCTTGCTCATCAAGTGCAGGACCCACACTCAGGTCGTCCAGAAGGTCAGCCTGGTACGCCTGTAAAACAGCATAGTGTGCAGAGCAGCACCAGCCTGACCTGCTGCTTGATAAGCCTTCCCCTTAAAGTGGAGGTTGTCCTACAAGGCTTTGAGGGGAGAGAGGGCTTCTTAAGTGACGATGCCGAGCCCTGCGAGAGATAGCCCGCAAGCGTCTCTCCGACCGGCGGCATCACTGAATACCCCCGTGCCTCAGCACCCACGATAGTCGAATATAATGACGTCGAGGGTATGTGAACACGGGAAGAATTTTTTTTTTAGGGGTTCCTCCATGAGTAAAAAAGCTCTTCATGGAGGTTATCAAAGAAGGGAAGTGACTCATGAGGCATTCCCTTTCTTAGACTGGAAGATAAAATCTATCCCCTAATTTGGAGGGTTTGGGAGTCTCTTTTTCGCGTGGCCAGTCCAATCTGGCAACCGCACGAGTAACAACATCGAGCAATTGCTCCGTAGATTTTTTAGCGCGGACGGAAAGCTCGGAGGCGGGAAGAGAATCGCGATCCTCCTCATGATCCGAAGAAGCATCGGAATGCGCTTCGAGATCATGTGAAGGACCAGCTGGGTTTGGGGAGAGAGCGAGAAAAAGGGATCAACCCGTCTCTTGCTCCACAAATCCATGCAAGAGCCCCACGAACGATCTCTCTTTTTTTTTTTTTGTGAGTGCTGACTCACGGAAGCAAGCGAGGCGAGCGCGAAGCATTTTGCCTGTAAACAGAGCAAAAACTGATGCGTGTCCTCTTCAGCTATAGAGCGAGAATGGCTATCCATTTATAGCCTGGCCTCAGTGCATCTAATGATTACATCAGCTGAGGCTATAAATTCCGGTCAATGTTCATTGACGTGTTACACACATTATTCAGCTCGGTCACAGCTAGGATTGTTCCCCATGGCGCTTAGCAAAAGCGCAGCATCAGAGTGAAGCTTTTTGTAAAGGGAACAAATGATTCCTTAGATTGGATCTCTTATAGAGCATTACGCAATAAATGTACAAAATTAATAAAAAGTGCAAAATGTGATTATTATCTTCTCAATGAAAAATTTAAATCTAACAAATCCCACAAAGTTTTTGAAAATAGTTAAATCTACTTCGGTGATAAGTTTGTCAACTAGCTTTCCTGATTTTCTAAATTTAATTAACGACAGAGCAAATATTGCAGATACTTTTAATAATTATTTTGTTTCTGCTGGTTCAATTTTTTATTCTAATATTTTAGATGCTCATGCTCCCACTGGAACTCCTGAGGCGATCCAACATTGTCCTTTGCAGTTGTTCACTTTTTCTCCTATTACCACCACACAAGTTTGTGAAATTTTAACGAAATTAGACAGTAAAAAATCAGCTGGAATTGACAAGATTGAGCCTTATTTTTTAAGAATTGCAGCAAATATCGTGGCAGAGTCTATTGCCTCTATATTTAATTTAAGTTTAACTTCTAACGTTATACCTAGAATGTGGAAATCGGCAATGGTTGTCCCTTTATTGAAGGGTGGAGATCCTTCTAATCCAAATAATTATCGTCCTATATTCAAACTGCCCGTCTTCGCTAAAGTATTTGAATCTTTGGTAAATTATCATTTAAAACTATTCTTATCTTATAATGATATACTTAATGACTATCAGTGCCGTCAGACATGCCGTCTTGACCAGGAATCCCTGGAAGATGAGATTGTATTATCTCAATGTGACCTTCCTGGTTAAGTAAAGGATATAATAATAATAATGCGCCTGATGCTGACTGAACTAAGAGTATCATAAAGCAGTTGTAGTGAGTATAAGGGTGTTTTAACACTTGGGTCCTCTTTGAAAGAACCAAACTCAGAACCCTTTTAAGTGGACCAATAAGTGAAACGAGTGAAAAAGGACCCAGTTCTCTTTGTATTAACACCATTCGTGACCTTGAAAGTGTGCTCTGATCTCTTTTTGGTCCACTTGACCTGTCACAGGGTCTCAGTCCATTATGAATTCACTCTGTGTTGTTTTTGTGGAACCCACACAACTTTTTAAAAGACAGCATTAATGATACTACTTATGATTAGGGGTATATTAAATAATAAGAGTAACATTAGCTCTACATATTAATTTATGAGATTATTAAACATGTTTAATTCTCTTAACATTAATACCTAGCATGAGTACATGTGGTTTTGTTCAATATAACATATTTTATTGGCCTTATGCATCAAAAAGCACTGTATTACATAGTGTGTGTGTGTGTGTGTGTGTGTGTATATATATATATATGTGTATATATATGTGTGTGTATATATATATAATTTTGATTTTTATATGTTGAGAGAAAAGTGATGCATCAAACTGAATACATTGTGTTTTCTATAAATAATATTTTATTTAGATGCAAAATTCAAACATGGATCATCGTTTTATCTCATGACATCTATTGAATGAACATCCATTCATTGAAAACAATCGTAATATATTCCTGTCGTAATCTCTAAACTGTCACATGCTATTCCAGTGTGGTTTGGGTAAACCCTTGAGTCTTCATTTGCACAGAACACTGAAGAAAGATGTTTTTGTTTGTTTTGATAGTTTTCATTAGCAACTTACTCTGTTGTCTCCATAGTAACAGAATAAGCAGCTTGTCTCATATGTTCATTGCATGTCATCATACTATCAGGGCCAATCCTGTTTATGCAAAAGGAAAAATCAAGTGAGCCAGAGCACTTTGTGGTCACAATGCATGTTATTAGCGAACCGAACTGAAGGCTGCAAGTGAACCGTACTTGGACCACCTTTCGAGATGGTCTCGGTTCGGTTCACTTTAAAAGTTTGGGAAAACAGGGAAACTGTTTGGCTTGTTCACATATGGGCCAAAACGGAACAAGTATCTAAATGCCCTAAGAATATACTTTGAAGGCTTAGCACATGAAACTGTGCAAGATGGAAGGGCACAAAGAAATACTGTCAATGGTTCATTCAGTAATCCCATCATAAGAGAGACTGATGTAGTCCCATTATAAGAGTTACTTGAAACATAAATATGATATTTGAGGCTCCTTTAAGGGTGTCTAGAGGACCTCCAGAGGGCTCTGCTAGAAAATATTGCAAAAAACCCCCTAAATTAAACATGTCTCTCCTAAAATGTTAATTATCAGATGCTAGCATTGGTGTCTATGACGTGCAACACATTTATAACTTTTCACATCTTTTTTGTTTAGTGTTTCTAAATCCATTTAAGGCTTTGTTGAATGTGCCCCACCTTGTTTAAATAAAATAATCTGAGATAAATTATTTATTTTAAGATTGTGTGGGTTTGCTCTGGCATGGATAAACATTTCATTTTTTTTCAGGTCTTGGAAATGGTCTTAAAAAATCTTTAATTTTTATTTTAAAAACTCAGCAGCAACCTTTTTTGCATAAAAAAAAATACTGTTTCGGAAGTGAACATATTACAATTATGGCATAAATATTAGCTGTTTTGCTTCCATAGAAGGGCTCTGAATAAATCGCATGATCTGCTGCAGTAGGATTGTGATGGGCATGCGAGCAATAGGTCGGTGCTGGAATCATGTCTACTATTGTATTCAATCATGTAATTTGCTACAGTAAATGTGCTGCTGACAGAGACGTTTGATTGAGGGTTGGAAAAATCATTCTCTGCTGTACAAATCCAGCATTAAACCAAGATTCTTACATTTGTTTACATTGGAAGCAGGGAGAAACAATACCTCGGAAGAATAAAGTTGGTGTAGGACCAGAGACACAAGGCTGTGCATCTCAAGGCTGGGCATTTCAAGGCTAGACATAGGATTGGCACGAGTAGAATGTTAGAGAGCTAAAGTAACAACTAAAGGGACAAAGAAAAGGGGAAAAAACTAGTCAAGGAGAGTCAATAAGTAGTTTGGGTGAAAGTGGAGTTGAAGGAGAAGTGATGAGTGGGAATATAATTGAGTCTAGAATGATACAGAAGTTTTGAGAAGGGTGTGGTATGTCAGGGGTGAGTTAATAACTTACTAGCAAGCTAAAAAAACAAGTTGGAGATACAGTATTACATTTGCAAGTGTACTTCAGGATGAAGTATTGATGGTTGTGTGCAATGAGCAGATAAATAAAACTATGATACTAAAAGTGGTTGTGAGTTGTAAATTAGTAGGACATAAGTTATGTGTGAGTTGAGTGATTACTGGAGAGCCATTTTGAGTGCCTACTCAGTGATGCACCCACTGAGAATCATGTTGAAAAGCCCTAATAATTGGTGATTCTGTTGCGAGGAACGTGGAAACAGAGACTTCAGACACTATTGTTAAATGCATTTCGGGTACTAGAGCATCTGACGTCAGACCAAAGTGCTGGCTAATTCTAAATGTAGATTTTCTAAAATTGTTATTCATGTCGGCACTAATGATGTCTGGCTTCACGAGATGTAAATCACTAGAGATAATGTTGAAGAAATGTGTGAATTTGCAAAAACAATGTCAGACACTAATATGCTCTGGAACCCTCCCTGCTTGCCGTGGTGACAAGGTTTATAGTAGATTAGTGTCACTGAATGGCTGGATGTCTGAGTGGTGTCTGGAGAACAGCATAGGATTTATAGACAATTGGAATAGTTTTTGGGGTAGACCTGACCTGCTAAAGAGAGAGGGACTCCATCCCTCCAGAGAAGGTGCCACTCTCCTATCTAGTAATTTGGCTCATAGTCTTAATAATGATAGTATTTGACTAACTGGGGCCCAGGTCAGGAAGCAGACAAACTGGTTAATCCGAACGTCTGCCAGCTGCCTTGAGACATCTGTCACATACAGGTCACATAAACTATAACACATAGAGACTGTATCACTTAGATATTGTAGTATATTTTTATCAAGTTAAGTATACATTAATCAGGTGTAATCAATGTAAACATTGTTGATTTGTACCACAGTTATGTCTGACGGGCAAACATGCAGTTTAATGTGTGTGTGTAAAGGACTGTGGACGTGATGGAATGTGTGCTCAACATATGTGTGACTATTTGAAGGTGTGTGCAGAAACAGGAATAGCATTACATTTGTGCTCACATGACCACTGGGAGAATTTATGTCCTCCAAAGGTGGTTCCTGTTTACTTCTTAAAATGGTCACTTCTTAAAATGGTCAGACCAGAGTCAAAGAAGAAGATGATAGATAATGCATGTTTAAAAAAGTATAAGCCCCATCTTGTTTGAGGAGATGTATTTAAGTGAACAAAACCCAGAGTTGGTTAGTTGTTGTTGTGGTTGTACTGCAGGCAACTCGGCTTTATTGTGTGATAGTAAAGTCTATTCTTCTAAAATCAAAATCCCAAAGATGTTGAGTGATTTTTCACAAAATTGGCAGAAACTACTACAATATCACTTGTCTGTTCCCCGAACCACAAAACACAAAACTATTACTAAATCATTTAGAAAAAAATTTGTTTAAGGTCAAACTTGAAAAGAACATGCATGGAAGGATAGTGTCTATATATACAGACTGGTACTAAAAGCTGCCAGATCAGCATATTTTAGCAAACTCATAGAAAATAACCACAACAATCCTAGATGTTGTTTCATTACTGTAGCAAAATTAGGAATAAAGCCTCAACAGAACCAGATATTCTGTCGCAGCACAAGAGTAATGACTTCATGAATTTCTTTACTGATATAATTGAAATAATCAGAAATACAACAGGAATTATGCAATCATCTGTCACAGTACCTCAGAAAATAGTGTCTCATAATTTTCCTCATGTGCAACTTCAATAATGCGCTGTCATAGGACATGAAGAGCTAACAAAACTGATCAAAACATCAAAAGCCACAACATGTATGTTTGATCCAATACCAACCAAGCTCTTAAAAGAGCTCATTAATCTCAGACCGTCTTCTTAATTTTAATAACTCTTCACTCTCCTTAAGACATGTCCCAATAAATTTTAAAATCGCAGTTATCAAACCACTTATTAAGAAGCCACAACTTGATCATGAAGAACTGGCAAATTATAGACCGATTTAAAATCTCCTGTTTATGTCGAAAATACTAGAAAAGGTAGTATTCTCCCAAATATGTTCATTTCTACAGAGAAATAGTATATATGAACAATTTCAGTCAGGATTCACAGTACAGCGACTGCACTTATAAGAGTTATAAATGACTTGCTCTTATCATCTGATCCAGCGCCGGCGGTATGGGGGCAATGCCCCCAAATGTATTTTATGCCCCCCAAATTGAATTATGATATAATTTACAAAAAAAAATATCAGTTCAATTTAATTCACATTTCAGTAAGAAATAATAAAAATATATGTCTACAAACTGCTCATTATCTGAAAATATAATAAAGCCAACATAAATCCAGTGTGGCGCTGTGAGGACCCCCCTGCCGCCCCCCCAATCACGCACGTTAAATCGTTAATACGTGAATGAAATGATTTTCAGTTGGCGCGCTGCATTCAAAACTCTCCAAAAATGGACATTAGGAAATGGTTCAAAACCACAGTTTCTCCTTCAAGTTCCACGCCTATTAACGATTCTGCTGACCCCATACAGCAAGACAACGACAGCCCGGCTAACATTTGTGACTCCGTGGCCGGCGTGGCCGCTAACATCGTAGCTTCCCAAGCTAGCACCTGTAGCAGCTCCAACTGGCTTTGGTATTTGGTGCTTCTACCGCGACCTGCGAAAATTCGTTCTCCACGCTCAAAAATGTGTTTTCAGAACACAGAAGCAGCATGCTTCACACAAGAAAGGCCAGACTAGTTCAACTTGCATTCGAGAAGGACTTGACAAAAAAGTGTTGTGGTGCATGGAAGGACGCTGTTCTCAGGAAGTTCAAATCAGCTCACAAGCGGCGTCTTCAGCTTTTCTAACTGTAAGTTAAATTTAAAGTTTCATGCTGACCGGTTGTTAGTGTATTTATCTAACTGGCATTATGTACTGTCAAAGTTCACTATATTGTGTTGTACGTTATGTTGTTGTGATGAGACTAATAGTTTAGTAGGCCTATTTAGTTAAGTTTTTTTTTTGCGCTGTCCGTTGTCCTGAAATGTCACTCCCACCGTGGAGAACTACTGTCCTGTCAGTATGTATGACACTATGTGTATGTTCGTTAGCTATAATAAAGCTGTGGTCAGAGTCGGTCTTGCCATTTTTTTTATAGGCCTATTTAACCCTTATTTAATCAAATTTCTTAAGAGTTGCACGTCTTGCAACAATGTGTAATGGTTTATTATTGTATGGGTTGCATCACTTCATGGTAATAGCTAACAGAAAAGGCAGTAGCAATAATAAATATAGGATATCTGATATCCGAAAAAAAGTCCCCATACCTAGTGCCCACCCATTGAAAATAAATGCCCCCCTGCTGAGCGCAGCCTGGAGCCGGCTCTGATCTGATCGCAGCTGCATTTCACTTCTAGTGCTTTTAGATATTATTGCTGTATTTGACATGGTAGATCACAACATACTCTTGAATATGCTAGAGAATTATGTTGGCATATGTGGAGTTGCATTAGCGTGGTTTAGGTCCTATTTAGCAGACCACTATCACTTTGTCTATGTAAATGAGGAATTGTCAAACCAAACAAAAGTACAGTGCATCCGGAAAGTTTTCACAGCGCTTCACTTTTTCCACATTTTGTTATGTTACAGCCTTATTCCAAAATGTATTAAATTAATTGTTTTCCTCAAAATTCTACAAACAATACCCCATAATGACAACATGAAAGAGGTTTGTTTGAAATCTTTGTAAATGTATTAAAAATTAAAAATTATAAAAAAAAAACAATCACATGTACAGGTGAAACTCGAAAAATTAGAATATTGTGCAAAAGTTCATTAATTTCAGTAATTCAACTTAAAGGTGAAACTAATATATTATATAGACTCATTACAAGCAAAGTAAGATATTTCAAGCCTTTATTTGATATAATTTTGATGATTATGGCTTACAGCTTATGAAAACCCCAAATTCAGAATCTCAGAAAATTAGAATATTGTGAAAAGGTTCAGTATTGTAGGCTCAAAGTGTCACACTCTAAACAGCTAAACACCTGCAAAGGGTTCCTGAGCCTTTAAATGGTCTCTCAGTCTGGTTCAGTTGAATACACAATCATGGGGAAGACTGCTGACCTGACAGTTCTGCAGAAAACCATCATTGACACCCTCCACAAGGAGGGAAAGCCTCAAAAGGTAATTGCAAAAGAAGTTGGATGTTCTCAAAGTGCTGTATCAAAGCACATTAATAGAAAGTTAAGTGGAAGGGAAAAGTGTGGAAGAAAAAGTTGCACAAGCAGCAGGGATGACCGTAGCCTGGAGAGGATTGTCAGGAAAAGGCCATTCAAATGTGTGGGGAAGCGTCACAAGGAGTGGACTGAGGCTGGAGTTACTGCATCAAGAGCCACCACACACAGACGGGTCCTGGACATGGGCTTCAAATGTCAAACGTCTTACCTGGGCTAAAGAAAAAAAGAACTGGTCTGTTGCTCAGTGGTCCAAAGTCCTCTTTTCTGATGAGAGCAAATTTTGCATCTCATTTGGAAACCAAGGTCCCAGAGTCTGGAGGAAGAATGGAGAGGCACACAATCCAAGATGCTTGAAGTCCAGTGTGAAGTTTCCACAGTCTGTGTTGGTTTGGGGAGCCATGGCATCGGCTGGTGTTGGTCCACTGTGCTTTATTAAGTCCAGAGTCAACGCAGCCGTCTACCGGGACATTTTAGAGCACTTCATGCTTCCTTCAGCAGACAAGCTTTATGGAGATGCTGACTTCATTTTCCAGTAGAACTTGGCACCTGCCCACACTGCCAAAAGTACCAAAACCTGGTTCAATGACCATGGTATTACTGTGCTTGATTGGCCAGCCATCTCGCCTGACCTGAACCCCATAGAGAATCTATGGGGCATTGCCAAGAGAAAGATGAGAGACATGAGACCAAACAATGTAGAAGAGCTGAAGGCCGCTATTGAAGCATCTTGGTCTTCCATAACACCTCAGCAGTGCCACAGGCCGATAGCATCCATGCCACGCCGCATTGAGGCAGTAATTAATGCAAAAGGGGCCCAAACCAAGTACTGAGTACATATGCATGATTATACTTTTCAGGGGGCTGACATTTCTGTATTTAAAATCCTTTTTTTTATTGATTTCATGTAATATTCTAATTTTCTGAGATTCTGAATTTGGGGTTTTCATAAGCTGTAAACCATAATCATCAAAATTATATCAAACAAAGGCTTGAAATATCTTACTTTGCTTGTAATGAGTCTATATAATATATTAGTTTCACCTTTTAAGTTGAATTACTGAAATTAATGAACTTTGGCATGATATTCTAATTTTTCGAGTTTCACCTGTACATAAGTATTCACAGCCTTTGCCATGACACTCAAAATTGAGCTCAGGTGCATCCTGTTTCCACTAATCATCTTTGAAATGTTTCTACAACTTGATTGGAGTCCACCTGTGGTCAATTCAGTTGATTGGACATGATTTGGAAAGGCACACACCTGTCTATATAAGGTCCCAGAGTTAACAGTGCATGTCAGAGCAAAAGCCATGAAGTCCAAGGAATTGTTTCTAGACCTCCGAGACAGGTTTGTATCGAGGCACACATCTGGGGAAGGGTAAAGAAAAATTTTGCAGCATTGAAGGTCCCAATGAGCACAGTGGCCTCCATCGTCCGTAAATGGAAGAAGTTTGGAACCACCAGGACTATTCTTAGAGCTGGCCAAACTTAGCGATCGGAGGAGGTGACCAAGAACCTCTGTCACTCTGACAGAGCTTGAGCATTTCTCTGTGGAGAGAGGAGAACCTTCCAGAAGAACAAGCCTAGCAAAAGGCAACTGAAGGACTCTCAGACCATGAGAAACAATTCTCTGGTCTGATGAAACAAAGAGGCACTGCTCATCACCTGGCCAATACCATCCCTATAGTGAAGCATGGTGGTGGCAGCATCATGCTGTGGGGATGTTTTTCAGCGGCAGGAACTGCGAGACTAGTCAGGATCAAGGGAAAGACGAATGCAGCAATGTACAGAGACATCCATGATGAAAACCTGCTCCAGAGCACTCTGGACATCAGACTGGGGTGAAGGTTCATCTTCCAACTGGACAACGACCCTAAGCACACAGCCAATATAACAAAGGAGTGGCTACGGGACAACAGTGAATGTCCTTGAGTGGCCCAGCCAGAGCCCAGACTTGAACCCGATTTAACATCTCTGGAGAGATCTGATAATGGCTGTACACCGACGCTCCCCATCCAACCTGATGGAGCTTGAGAGGTCCTGCAAAGACGAATGGGAGAAACTGCCCAAAAATAAGTGTGCCAAGCTTGTAGCATCATACTCAAAAAGACTTGAGGCTGTAATTGGTGACAAAGGTGCTTCAACAAAGTATTGAGCAAAGGCTGTGAATACTTATGTACATTGTTTTTTTATTTTTTATAAATTTGCAAAAAGTTCAAAAACTTCTTTCACATTGTCATTATGGGGTATTGTTAGTAGAATTTTGAGGAAAATATTTAATTTAATACATTTTGGAATTAGGCTGTAACATAAAATGTGGAAAAAGTGAAGCCCTGTGAATACTTTCCAGGTGTTATGTAGTCTACACACTCCTGTTAAATCAGCAAGTTTTTGTGATGTAAAAAATAAGACAAAGATAAATCATATCAGAATTTTTGCACCTTTAATGTAAAAATTACAACCTATGCAATGCCACTGAAACGAAAGAGACATTTTTCAGATACATTTTTTTTAAAACGTAATAATCAACTGCATAAGTGTGCACATCCTTGAACTAATACTTAGTTAAAGCACCCTTTGATTTTATTACAGGACTCAGTCTGTTTGGATAAGAGTCTATTAGCTTGGCACATCTTGACTCTTCTTTTCAGATCTGTCAAATTGCGAGGGCATCTCCTGTGTACGGCCCTCTTCAGCTCTCAGGATTCAGGTCTAGGCTCTGGCTGGGCCATTCCAAAACATGAATCTTTTTTTGCTGAATCCGTTTTTTTGTTGATTTGGATGTGTGTTTTTATATCAATGTCATGCTGAACCAGTACTCCCTGGCCAGTTTTCTCTTTGTCTTCTAATCAAGTTTCAAGTTGTAAAATCGTCTGTCACGCCACGTGAACTTCAAACAAAATGTAGCCTATATTCTTCGAAGACTGCGTCATGAAGATTATTGCATATTTACATTTACATTTATTCATTTGAAGACGCTTTTATCCAAAGCATAAGCAAATAATCTTAAGGAGACATTTGTACAAAAAGTGCCATACTTCAAAGTTTTACTAGCATCAGAATAGCATTCAAAACAGATTTAAGTGCAACAAGAATTTTTTTTTTTAAGTGACTGGTTAAGTGCTCTTGGAAAAGATGTGCTTTTAGCCGTTTTTTGAAGAGTGAGTAAGCTTCACGGATGGAGTTGGGAAGGTCATTCCACCAACGTGGTATGATGAAACTGAGAGTCCGGGAAAGTGTTTTGGTGCCTCTTTGTGTTGGTACAACAAGGCTTCGTTCCTTAGCCGACCGCAGGCTTCTGGCAGGAGTGTAGATCTGCATAAATGATTTTAGGTATGCTGGAGCAGACCCAGTGACTGTTTTGTATGCCAGCATCAGAGCCTTGAATTTAATACGTGCATCAACCGGCAGCCAGTGGAGAGAGACAAAGAGTGGTGTAACATGCCCTCTCTTTAGTTCATTAAAGACCAGAGGTCCTGCTGCATTCTGGATCATTTGCAGAGATCTAATGCACATGCAGGAAGGCCTGCAATGAGAGAGTTACAGTAGTCCAGTCTAGTTAAAATAAGTGACTGAACAAGCAGTTGTGTGGCATGTTCAGAGAGGAAAGGTCTTATTTTCCTGATATTGTAGAGTGTAAATTTACATGATCTTGCATTCTTTGAGATCTGGTCTGTGAAATTAACTTGTTATCAATGGTCACCCCTAGATTTCTGACCATTTTGGAAGGCGATACTGTACCAGCTGCACGGTTATGATGTTGTGTTCAACAGCAGGATTGGCTGGAAAGACAAGGAGTTCGGTCTTGGCTGGGTTGAGTTGCAGGTGTTCCTTCATCCAGGCCGAGATGTCTGCCAGACAGGCAGCGATTTGAGCAGTCACTGTGGTGTCGTTGGGCTGAAAAGACAAGTAGATTTGCGTGTCGTCAGCATAGCAGTGGTAAGAGAAATCATGTGACTGAATGATGGGTCCCAGTGATGTTGTGTATATGGACTCTGTGACAGACAACAGGGCAGTCTCGGTGGATTGTCCACTTTTGAAGCCTGACTGATTGTCATCCAGCAGCTTGTTCTGTGAGAGATAGGCAGAGATCTGATTGAAAACTGTCCTTTCAAGTGTTTTTGCCATGAATGGGATGAGAGAGACTTGTCTGTAGTGTTCTATCTGTGGGAGCTTAAGTGCAGGTTTTTTCAGCAGTGGGGTTACTCGAGCCTGCTTAAATATAGTGGGAAAAGTGCCTGTAAGTAGAGATGTGTTAATTATGTGTGTAAGTGCTGGTAGGATGGACGGAGAGATGGCCTGGAGAAGGTGTGATGGAATGGGGTCAAGGGAACAGGTGGTGGGGTGGTTGGAAAGGAGGAGTTTTCAGACCTCAGTGTCAGTCAGAGGAGAGAACATAGAGAAAGAATGGTTGCATACAGGAGCCAGGGGTTTGACAGGGTGTGGTGCAGTGAATGTATTGCTGATGGTTGTAACCTTATTTGTAAAAAATGTGGTGAAGATATCTGCTGTCAGTGATGTGTCAGGTAGTGAAGGGGGAGGACAGAGAAGTGTGTTGAATGTTCTAAATAAGGTACGAGTGTCTGGTGCTGTTGATCTTGGTCTGGTAATAGGTTTTTTTTGCAGCTTTAACATTATCTGAAAAAGTTGCAAGCAGAAGTTGATATTTACCTAGATCTGCTGGATCTCTAGATTTATGCCATCTCCTCTCAGCTGCTCTGAGATCAGTCCGATGTTCACGAAGAACGTCAGACAGCCAGGGGCTGGTTGGTGTAGTACGAGCTGGTCTAGAGGAGAGAGGACAAATTTTGTCTAGACAGGTTGTTAAAGTAGAGTTAAGTGTGTCTGTGGCAGTGTTTACATCAAGCGTGGAAAATAAATTTATTGTGGGAAGAGAGGTAGAGACATCAGTGGAAAGGCGAGAGGGTGATAGGGAACGGAGGTTACGGCAAAAGGAAACCAACGGTGGAGTCAGTTTTAATATAGATGGGAGAATCATGTTGAAATTAATAAAGTAGTGATCAGAGACATGTAAAGGTGTAACAAGAATATTTGAGGTGGTACAGTTACGTGTAAAAATTAGGTCCAGCTGGTTGCCCATCTGTGAGTTGCTGTGGTGTGTAGTCTTTCCAAATCAAATGAGGCCAGAAGAGTATTCAGATCAGTGGCCTGGGGCTTGTCTTGGTGTATGTTGAAATCGCCAAGAACCACAAGTGGCCTTCCATCCTCTGGCAAGGAGGACAGCAGGACATCCAACTCCTCAAGAAATCTGACCTGGAGGGCGATAGATGACAACAACAACATGTATTTTTGTGGGATGCATTGTAGTAACGGCATGGAATTCAAATATTCATACAGAAATATTTTTGGTGTTGTTGTTAAGCTGCACATAAACTTGTGTTGCCTACATTTAAAATTACATTCGGGGCTACAGTCAAAACATTCGGGGCTGAAGCCCCAGAAAAATTATCTGACGATGCGGATGTCAAGTACAACTTAAATTACGATGGCTTTGGGAAACGGACCACAAATCTAAGATGTAAGATGTAAAACGTAAGATTGTAGATTCTATGATCTACTTAGGCTTACGATGCTTTTGGAAAACCAGGACAATTAATAAAGAACATCTTTTGCAAATAATATCTCAGTTAAAGTGATCTATGTGCTCTCTTGACTCTATCTCCACAATATTTTTTAAAGAAGTCCCAGAATACCTGATTGATGATGTTTTTGATATTGTAAATGGCTCTTTAGAAACTGGTAATTTCCCAAATGCCCTTAAATGTGCTATTGTGCAACCACTACTTAAGAAAACCAACCTAGATGCTCTCCATAATTTTAGACTGATATAAAATTTACAGTTTTTAAGTAAGATTTTAGAAAAAAAAAATTTTAACAGCTCAATACATTTTTCAATGAACACAATTTGCTTGAGAAGTATCAGTCAGGTTTCAGAAACAGTCATTGCACTGAAACTGCATTGTTAAAAGTGGTGAATGATCTTAGACTGAATGTTGATAAGAGGAATGCATCAGTCCTAGTCCTTTTGGACCTAAGTGCAGCCTGCAACACTGTAGGGTACAACGGGGCTAATGGCACCCTGTGGCAGCAGGGGCGTGGTCAAGCGCCCGTCCAGGAGAGAAAAGCGGTAAGGGCGCTTACATCTGAGCTAAATTATGTCTAACACCTGTCTCTAATTTCAGTGAGCACGGGGAGAGCGGCATAAAAGGCAGCCAGAGGGCCTCCATTGGGAGAGAGAGACTGACTTGAAAATTACTGTGTGTGTGTTAATAAGAGCTACCGTTGTAAAAGTGCTGTGTGCACGTCCAGATTTATATAATAAATTACCTCACCTCAGAGCCACTGCTTCAAGTGTCATCCCTTGGAGGAGATCTTTTACACACCCCTTAAGGAAATTTTGTTTTTTTCTGGTCACACCGTTGTATATACAACAGTTCAATGAACAAGTACATTTAAAAAAAAATAGGAAAAAACAAGTATGGTCATAAAAACGCATTTGTGCATGTAACTACGTTCTTACGTACCTGATCAGAATCTGCCGTTGCTGGTTCAAAACAAATTATGTGTTTGCATGTGCACTTTATATAAGTATATTATTTAGTCTGTGTAGTCTCATGTGGTTCTGTGTTTGTCCTATGTTGTTTTAAGTAGCACCATGGTCCTGGAGGAAAGTTGTCTCATTTCGCTGTGTACTGTACTAACTGTATATGGTTGACGACAATAAAAACCACTTGAGTTGACTTGAGGTAAGCACTTGAGTTCTGTAATAAATCAGTCTGTTGTGTCTCTCAGCATGAGCCTTAATCCTGAAGTTGTTTGTTTAATATATATATATATATATTAATTGAATATTGATGGAGCAACATAATTTGTGTGAAATGAAATAATACCAGAAGGTTGTTTCAATTAAATTATTATTATTTTTTTTTTTAAGTGGTGAGAGAGCCTCCCTTACTTGGAGCAAGTTTAAATTGGGGAATTTAAATTGATATTGTGTACATACCGGGCAATAAATATAGGGCACAATTTATCAACTAATGTAAATAATTTTATACAGCAAGTTGCTTTTTTGAGTAACAAATTAAGATGATGCTTACTCAAAATAACCACTTCAGAAAAAGTCAACAATTTCCTGTTAATTTCAAACACATTTGGAATTTTATTACATCTCAAGTATTTAATAAACAAATTAATCTCATTTATGAGTCAAATGTGAGCCCACTTTGAACATTTTTCATAGCAAATCTATTCTTCCCAACTAAGAAATGCAATGTGTTTTCCTATGTACATTCCCATGGGAATGCTCGTGTGCACCTTTCATCAGCTAATTGTCTGCACCTGTCGCTCGTTTCCTCCTTCCTACTTCTACCCTTGTGTTTCTCTTTTTCCTTGCCAGATTGTGTCTCATGTTACGTGTGGACTCACCTCAAGTCAAGTCAAGTCAAGTCAAGTCAAGTCAAGTCTTGTTTGTTTATTATTTCCTGTCTAGTTTATTTTTTCTTCTCTTGCCCAGTCAGTTTCCTGTTTTCCTGTCTGTGGAATTATCGCTGTTCTCCAACTCTGCTTACCAGGAATACTCATCTTGTTGTTATTCTGGGTGTAACATTCTGCTCCACATCCAGGCCTCTGTGCCATCCCCGCGGCTGTCATCGCTGTCTCACCATTGTTGTCATCTTCGCTTGGTCAACGCTGTCACCATCGTTGTCACCATCGTTGTCACCATTGCTGCCTCAACTGCTGTGCAACTTATTGACTGTTATTTCTCCTGAGACTTGCCATCTACCTGTATCCATTTTCATCACCATTAAACCGTTTTGTGTAGTCTGCATCTCTGGGTCTTTCCTCTCAAACACTGACAATACTGTAATTTCACTTATTGGACAGCTATTGAAAAATGTTTGATTTAATGACCTTAAACAACTTAAAATGATAAGCATTTTGTCTCAGGGATTTGTTTCAAGGAGTTGTATTAGCTAAATAAATTTGCAACATTTAAAAATATTATTTTTATTTTTAAATAATAAAGATTACATTGCCTCAATCAACCTTTAGACGCCACACGCAAAGATCTCATGGAACAGGAAAATATTCCAGTGCATAGTGACAAACAGGTGTTTAGGAAACTGCTGAGGTAGTTTTTGTTTTTATTTAGTGTTTTGGGAGAAAATAAAATCAATGGAGCCTTTAGCCCCATTGTACCCTACTCTGCTTAACAGAATTGAGAACCTCCGGCATCTCAGGCTTAAATAGGATCAGATAATACATTACTGGAAGGCTTATTTTTTGTAAAATTATGTGACTGTACTTCTATGAAACATAACATTCTAGATGGTATCCCACAAGGGTTAGTCCTTGGGCTTTTAATTTCATTGTATATGCTGCCGTTAATATAATTAATTAACATGAATTAAACTACCAGTTTTATACAGATCACATTCAATCATATACAGGGCCGGACCTAGGGTTTTGGGGGCCCTAAACAAAAATAGTGTATGGGGCCCTACAGGTTTCTAGAAAATTCTAGTTAATTTAGAAAAAATATACGATACGGTTGTGTGTTTTGTTGATTAGTGTAATTGATGGGCAAAAAATAAAATAAATGGGGGTGGTGGTTGTTTATTGGGTCGGGCCGGCCCTGATTATATATCTCTGTAGAGCTAAATGGCACAAGCATTAAATAGATTATCTTCATGTTTGTCCAACATCCTACAATGGAGGAACACAAACTTTTTGCATTTAAATTAACATACAACAGAGATACTTATCGTTGGCTCAAAACAAGAGGAAAAGAATTGAAACTGCACTAGGTAATCTGGCTTTGCAGTTAAAGACAGAGGTGAAGAACCTTGTCACTCTATTTTGTGATCTGAATTTTAAGTCTCATATAAATTATGTTACCTGTTTTCATCATCTTAGAAATAAAGCACAAATTAGACCCTAGTTTCACTTGAGGATGTGAAAAAAGTGATTCTTGCATTGATTATTGTAATGCACCTTAAACTGGCTTATCTAGGATTTGTATAGACTGCAACTGGTGCAGAATGCTTCAGCCAGAGTGCTTACAAGATCCAGGAGGAGAGACCACATTAGACACCAGTTTTTGATCATTTGCATTGGTTACCTGTTGAATACAGGATTAAATGTACATTTACATTTATGCATTTGGCAGACACTTTTATCCAAAGGGACTTACAGAGCACATATTACAGGGACAATCCCCCCACAACAACCTGGAGTTAAGTGCCTTGCTCAAGGACACAATGGTGGTGGCCGTGGGGTTCGAACCAGCAAGCTTCTGATTAACAGCCCTGTGCTTTAGCCACTACGACACCACCACTCCATATTTTTTGATTTGAAGGTTTTTTAGTGGTTTTTAAAGCACTTAATGCTTTAGCGCCATCATACTTTTCTGACTGTTTATCAAATTATGTTCCAACTTGCAGTTTGCTCGGCTGCAGACTTGCACTCTCAGACTTGCACGCTCAGACACGAGCGCTTCCGCTGCAAGTGACGTCACTTGCACGCTCAGACACTAGCGCTTCCGCTTCAGCTATCCATGTTTTCAATGTTATACAGTAAGGGGCGCTATGTCATCTTCTAGTACAGAATCTCTCCAGCAGTTTGTTAAACATCATATAAGTAAAGTATTGACTTGTTAAAAGTTTAAATAATGTAAATCGCTGGTACAATTTTCTGAATTGGCTGCAAAATGACAATTTTATTATTATTATTATTACTGAACAAAACGAGCTAATGCCTGTCAGTCTAACTCTGTTTACTTTAAACAAAGACTGGCTGTGTCGGATTGAGAACAGATCATTCAAAAATCGTTTCGTAAACATTATATATATATATATATATATATATATATATATATATATATATATATATATATGCTTTTTCGTTACATGATAAGATTTTTACATTTTACCTTAATATACGCTATTTTTTATCTCTGATACAAATAAAAATAAATTAATGTTATGCCTAACAACCACTCACGGTATTAAATACATAAAGGAAACTATTTAATAGAGTGGTATTACATGGTTTGCACGTTGAACCCAGTGTAGTTCAATAGCGTTTGGACCGTCCCGTCCTGTTTTAATGTCTACATTTTTTGTAAAATACGTAATGTAAAAATACATGCAATATTCGGTCATTCGACCTTGCATCTCAGTTCAGTTCAGCACAGCTCATTACATTCGAATGTAATTTCCTGTACACAGTCTAATATCAATTTTATCATTGGTTTCATTACAGATGCATGATGCACCATTCAGTTATTTTAGTTTCTGAAAACCCCTGGTACCACAGTGCACATCATGTTGCACTTTATACCACTGCAGTTTATGCCCTTCCCTGAAGCCAACCACCAAGAAAAAAATAAACCTACACTGGGAAGGGCATTTAAAAAAAGCAGTTGTTTTCCAAGGTAGGTGCATTCAACTATTGGATTGTAATTGTAGGTGCACAAGCACATTCGTACATATTTGTCCTTCAAATAAACAAGACGGTACTGCTCTGAAACATTCTCTAAACTGTTGTTTTCGCATGTAAATTGTTGTTCACAGACTTGCAATGCTTTTGTCCATATTTGGGCCAAAACACATGCCAATAGAGCAAACAGTAAATGTTAAACTTTTGTTTTCTTTTGCTTGAAACACAATTTACACCTTAACAAAGTTTTTCTTGTGCATGCAAATTTAATTTATGCTTACAATCTTATGTACACTTCCACAAATGTTACCTTACATATGCAAATCATTTTATGGTATATATTGATGGGTTTTATAAACAGTAGGCAACATTTATATTGAAATTGTAATAAGAATGGGTATTCTTGTGGTTTTAGGACATCTTAAATGAAAGGTTTTGATCTACTTCAACTGTTCACATCTGTAATTGTATGGGTTTTATATTGATGCATTGGCATTGTTTTTCCTGACTTTCATACTGTGCTTTATCTACAGGCAAAAGAATATGTTGTTGCCATTTGCCCTGTAGAACTGAGGCTCATTACCATTGTCCCAATTGCAGCAAAACTGTTCTGAGGAGATATGTAATGGAAGCTCACTTAAAAATATGCGCATCAAATGTACCCCTTCAATCCTCTAAAACTTCATCTGCAGTGGTTAATTTGTCCACAATGTCACCTGCACTGTCCTCACTGCCATCTACAGTGACACCTGCGCTGTCCTCACTGCCATCTACAGTGACACCTGCGCTGTCCTCACTGCCATCTACAGTGACACCTGCACTGTCCTCACTGCCATCTACAGTGACACCTGCACTGTCCTCACTGCCATCTACAGTGACACCTGCGCTGTCTTCACTGCCATCTACAGTGACACCTGCACTGTCCTCACTGCCATCTACAGTGACACCTGCACTGTCCTCACTGCCATCTACAGTGACACCTGCGGTAGCTTCTCTGACCACAACGTCCGGTTCACAATTGCCAAAAAGGCAAAATTTTATAAAATGCCCACATTGTTCCATCACTGTTCTAAAAAAGAACTTAAAAATCCACATTAACAGAATACATACCGACCATTCAAAAGATATCACAATGCATTCGCATCTTTCCAGTGTGTGTGTTGATCCCACAAATGGACTGTCAGCAGTTCAAAGAAGTGGTCATGGTTTCACTATACCTCTTCATGTTCAGAGAAAACGTGGGGTAAAGCTCATCATGTAAGTTGTGAGTTGGAGGAGTGTCGCCAGTACCAGCTACTTGCTCACCGAAGTGGACACACGTATAGTCTCTGTGAACACCTTCGCTCACTGGATTATTGTATTGAGACAGCATTTGAGGAGCACCTGGAACCAAGAGTCCTTGGTGAGATGGTCAAGCTTAAATTCATTGGAGAGTCAAAGAAGGCAGTGTGTTTGAAAAGACAAAAAATAGCTCAGACAGCTCATGTTCCATTTTCAGTGTTGGTGGCATTAGGTGAATCTCAAAAGCAAATCACTCTCTCCATACATGAGCCTACTGTTCATCACTATAATCGCCTTGGGAGAGTAATGGTCACATACAATTCAACTACAAGTACTTGGCACTGCCCATGTGCAAAGCCACGAATGTCTTGCCCTCACAAAAATATAGCCAAATGGCACTTATTCCAAACAAATAAGAACTTGTTCACAACACACAAAGATTCTAAATCAAGTGATGCCTTGGGTCCCCAGCCCTCAGAAGAGCACATCTTCACTTCCCCAATTGACCTTCAAAGCACTGTTCAATATATATATATCAATAAGAAAATTCCAGCTAATCTTCCAGAAGCAGCAACCAAATCAAAGGAATTTTCATCAACTTATCTTCCAGTTGAAACATTGTGTATGATGTGCAGTGGTGAAACTGCACTTGGTGCACCACTGCTGATTACAGCAAAAGCTAAAATTGTCACCATGGAAAGTATCATTGACAGTAAGTTCAACATTAAAAAATGTATGTTCATAAGATTGTATCATAACCATTCATAACCAAGTGTTACTTCCACATACTCCCTTTAGACATCTCTACATACACCAGAAAATGCCCAGGGTGTAATATGATTTATAGGTACCAGGAATGGCAGGATGGTCTCCACAATTTTGATGACCATGTGCTTCTGAGTCTCGAACTGTGTCTGTACCTAAGACACAGTTTACAGGTTTGTCTTTATTGCATAGTGTTTAATGACACATGACACATACCTATCCAATAATTAAGCTTTAAAAAATTTAGTTGACCAATTCCTGTTATGTCTATTCCAGAACCATGTATCAGTTTCCAGGGCTATAGATACTTTGGAGCGCCTCCGGAGAATAAAATACCCCAACAGAGACACCATAATCCATGGTTATGGTCATTTTGAGGCCTTGACAAATACAGAATACTTGTATTCTTGTGTTAACTGCGGTTACCATCCTCCCGTGGTCATCATGGACTTGCATAAGAAGGGTGTGTTTAGCATGTCAGGTAAGAGTTTGTTTTATTTTTTAGATAGTAACCAGAGTAATGAAATGTGAAAGTACTTTTCTTGAAATACTATCTATCGTTTCTTTTTTCTAAGTGAGTGACCTCAAAGAGCCTCCACCTGATTTTAGAGGGGAAGTTGACATTGAGGATTTCTGGAAATCAGTAAATCTTGAGATGATTGCTCGAGGATTTGTCCCCAGTAAGTGTGTTTTTGTTTTTTATTTTTTTAAGAAACAATAAATTCCTCTGGAAATGATTTATTGAATTTTAGTAAAAAAAATTCCCTCTGAAATGCATCTCAGTTTTCATATTATATAGACTAATAAATGTGTGCATGTGCATCAGGCCGGGCCAAAAATCCATTTGCTGTGCAACCTAGCTATGAAAGGTGGGCTCCATGGATAGGAAGCAAGACTAGGAAGGATAACACTGTATTGAATACAGAATACGCTAAAGTTGTTACAGCAAAGGTCACATCAGCTGAAGCTCAAATGATGAATGTCTCAGAAGACCGTCTTGTGGATGAGCTGATGAAGCAGAAGGAAGAAATCTTAATAAAATTCAATTTCAGGTGATCTTTGATACAAAAGGATTGTTCTGACAATGTGCTTGCATTATTTAACAGGTTGGTGTTGTCCGAAATCTATGCAAGGCCTGTAATATTGACTCTAAAGGTTCTCGCATGGATCTAGTTTCAAGATTAAGAGCGGAGATGCAGAACAGGCAGTCATATGACAAAATGTTCCAGAAAATCTGGGGAGCATCGGGTGGGCATATTACTTTAATGAGATGATACTTGAGAGATGATAATTTTACATGTCTTTATTCAGTTTTTATTATGGCTTTTCCAGGTGGCTGGTCAGTTATCCTATGCCCACATGGTGTGGTGTATAGTATAAAGTTCAATTTGAGAGCCGAAAGTCCCAGAGATTTTGCAGACCTGTTGTTGTCATGGAAGCACATTCCTAATGTTAGTGTCTATGACTTTGCGTGAGGCTTGGCCACACATGGTAATTTGCGTGTACCCACTTCTATTCCATTTCAACCTCATGAAGGGAGACTAGCTGAGTCAACACCAGACAACATCAGTTCAGCAAAGCAAGGCAAACTAAACGTCTCTCTTCCTTGGTTGTTTGAGAAGACAGACCATTTGAATATTAAATGCCATCCCATCACTGGATCATCTGAGCACTACGTGTTATATGACAAACTTCATGAATCAAACACAAAAGACCCCAAGGAAGTACTCAGAAGAATCAGCCTGGTCCCAGAGCTACAGGGTTGGCTAAATAGTCAAATAGCAGAACAGTTTTTGCAAACTTGCGAAAAAGTAACTATTTTCTCAACAACATGGCACCATCAACACATATCTTTATGATGCGCAACATCATTCATCATAAGAATACATCCACAAATCAGAAGCTTCTGGAAGTACAGCTGCAATGTGGTCACAGACCTCATGGAATTGAAGATATCATCCTGTCTGACTTGGGACAAGCTATTCTTGGTCAGTAGTCAATAGTTATGCTGCACCACTTTCTTTTATAAACCATAATATTTTGAGTAACTTTACAGTAGTAACCATGTTTTACCCTGCTTTTCTCAGCCCCTCAAGCGAGTGAAAGAGAAACTTTCAGACAACATCCACATCACATAAACCAGGACATTAGTGAGAGATTTTTGTTTTTCTCCTTGTGACTTTCAATGTTTTTTGCCTTTTTGCTAATACTTTTTTTTTTTAACATGCAGAAAACTGTGGACCTCAATGTGAAGCATTCACCAAGTGTACAAATATTTCAGCCTGTCGAGCATCATGGACTTTGGGAAATCATCCAGCTCAAAAAGAACTAGTTAGTTGCAATAAATTATTAATACAGCTCTGTTTAACTGTGGGATTTTGAATGTTGAAACCATTTTTTGTTTTGTTTATAGCTAAACTACATACTGGACATTGAGAGACCAGAAAAGGAACTGATCGTTCGAACAACAAATGCTGTCCTAAACCGTGCTGACTTTTGGACACTTGGCTTTAACAGAGACATGGAGGCAACTGTAAGATTACAGCTGTTTTACAATGCTTTATATATAAAATCAAATCCTTTTATCGTCACAACATATATTTGTTGTTACATGAATTTCTAATCAATATTGTAATTATATACTTTTTTCAGATTGGAAATGGTTGTTTTCAGTTGATTAAACGCATTGCACGCTCAAAGGTATTTTCATTTTATATTTAGTTACTTAGAAATACCTTTAAGTTGTACAATATTTAGTTTATAAAATATTACAATAGTTGAGTTGACAGTACATATTTTGAATGGCACCTTCTACACACTATACCCTGCAGGGCAAGAACATTTATGTAGCCAATCTTTATGTTGTACCAACGTGGCTGCCACCAAACAACTGTGATCCATTTGTGAGTCTACCTGTAAGTACATGTTGTTCTATTCCCTGTTATGCATGCTGTTATGATGTGACACTAAAACTTTCTAATTCATGTCAGGATGATGCTCACTTGAAAGATGCCCTTGTGATTCCGATTTGGACACCAGGACACTACCAGTTGTGTGTAATGCATCGCACGGCATTTAGTGAATATAGAATATATATATATATATATATATATATATATATATATATATATATCACAAAAGTCGTCCTTTCATGGCCATAGTGTTTTGATTTCAGTGCATGTATAACTGCAGAAAATACCAAATAGATGTAAATGTACACATTTAAAAAAAAAAATGGTTTTCTTATGTTAATAATGTTATTTACAGAATAAATTTACTGTACTTTTCTTTAGGTTTTGAAGCCAGCTCAGAAAGTAATTCTCTTTTTAGACTCTAAATGTTCTGAGACACCACTCGGATTTGGTGACCAGAGATACAAAGCTCTGTTGAGGTGTTTGGAGATATTTACTTAAAATGCGCGGTTGCGCTTTTGTTCAGAGAAGGTCACGTTCATATGACCTGTCTCTACGCTGCAATATAATCTTATTTCAGGGATTGTTCAGTTGGAGCTGTTTTTCAACTGTCTGAAGGTTTGTACTTGTTCTAATCTACTTCAGGTTTCTCAGACCTTTTTTGCATTAGTGATGATTTCAGATTTAAACACCTTTGTTTCATTGTGACAGCTGTGGTCTGAGAAATCTGTGTGATCCGACAATGCTTGCATGTTCAGTTGTTCACTAAGTCACAGTTCTGTGACTTATTTACTGAAGTTCATAGTATTGCATGTATTGCTCAGATGTTGTTTTCTTATATTTGCATGAAGGTTTGTTCTCATTGTGTTTTTGAATGGGTAACTGAGAGTGCTAGGGGATCCCTATCTGATTCAAACTCATTTTGTAATGTATTATGCTAATGTTATCTACAGATTGTTCTACATAGTTGCAGGCCAGATTTAAAAATGTGTGGAACTCCCTAGCCCTTTCACTGTACCCAGTTTGAGAAACACGTCTTCAGATTTAAATTTGTATGAAGTTTATTAAGAAAAAGCTGTTAATGTTAAAAAAAACAACATTTTTAATCAACAGGGATATTGCGAACAGGATAATGCCTGGGAAATGGGCTGAAAAGACAGGCCTTGATTTAGAGGTAAATTTCATCAAGTGTCAAAGTGTTACTTATTGAAATTTTAGTCACTAATGTATTTTGCTTTATTAAAGGGGTTTCCAGGGCAACCGAATGGTAATGACTGCGGTGTTTTCATGTTAATGGTAAGATTATTTTTTGTTCGTTCATCATCCGGCTATTTTTAATTCTCTTTTGCCTCATCGTGTCCCTTCCTCCTCCTCCTCCCTGTATAGTCTGCATTTTACCTGGTGATGGATTCCTCATTTGACTACACAATTGTGAGTCCTTGTTTACAATAATGTAGAGTCAGTGTGATTTTAAAATGCAACGGGGTAATTATTACTTTCATGTTTTGTACAGCTGGACATGCCAGAACTGCGGAAATGGTGGTGTGTGATGTTGGAGAACTATGGTCTGGATAGGTACAGTATTTCTTTTTTTCTTTTTTAAATATAAACAAAGTAATGGAACAATGTGTAATGCTGTCATGCTTTACAGCCATGGAAAGGTTTTTGCACACTTTACTGTGGAGTCTAAAGACTTCCTGAGGGGGGATCGACAACCAGTTTTTAGGCTAAAGAAAAGGACGTTTGAGGAGACCTTTCAGGTGAAAGCATATACTAGGGGATATGACACTTAATGTCATTTTACCTTGTGAATGTTGGATTTGCTTATGCTGTGGTGTCTGACTTACAGGCAGAGCCACAGCATCGGGTTCAGGAATTATCATCACAGGTACTGTGTAGTTGGTACTCTAAAAAGCTAATTATCTGTAAATAAAAGGTTAACACAGACTTAAATGTAATATTAATTTCTATATATTTTATATATTGTTAGGGAGATGTACTGCATCCTGTATTGGAGGATGCACCACTGAAATATCTAGGATCATTACAACAGGTACACTGTTTTGTTTCATGAAGCAACAAAGTCATTATGATTGTTTAAATAAATATTTATTTTGGTTTTTGTTGTCAATGTCTTTGGTTTAACACTGTTGTATCTCCCTTGTTTTCTGTGTTATTTCACAGAGTCGATTGATGCTAGATTTGAAGATAGCCAGCAAGTGGTGTTTCGAACAATCCAGTGTGCTGCTTGGTTCTGTTCAGTGGCCCAAAGTACTGTGTATGGAGGAACAAGATGTTGCGGAAGCCATTGAGAGATTGGAGAAGGCTGAGTTTCCACAAGACCGAATCGATGCTCTGGAACCATTTTGCTTTATCTTTATTGAAATGAGTGACATGCAAATGTTTCTTGAACATGTAGTTGATGTCATGAAATTAAAGGTGAACTGTCGTACTGCAATAGAGGAAAGTGCATAATGTGCCAATATGGAAATATATTCTGAACTATTCAAAAAGAGTTGCAAATTGTAGTTGCAATTGCGTTTTCAATTTGTGGACACATATAATGTGACAATCCAATCGCAATTGCAAATCGCACATTACCGTTTGCATTTTCGTTTACGTGGACGCACAGTGAAGTATCTTACGAGTTTTGCAAACGGACTTTGCTTTTCCGTTTGAAATTTGGCAGTCACTGTGCATTCGCGTAAACGAAAATGCAAACGGTAATGCGCGATTTGCAATTGCGATTGGATTGTCACATTTTATGCGTCCACAAATTGAAAACACAATTTGCGATTCCTTTTGAATAAATTCTGGAATATATTTCCAAATGCCAATGTGTTTATATTGTATGTTGTGTTTGTCTTATTGCATGTTGCACGTTAATTGTTTGAAAAAATTGCATCTTGGTGTTTTTTTGTTAGTTTGTTTTTAAATTCTATAAACCTGATTGTTAATTTTTATCCTTTCGAAAAAGAAGTTTATTCAAGTGTGCTATTAGTATATTTTTAAACAAAAAATAAGAAAGCATACTTTCAGCCTACACTTTATATACTTTATGTACTTAGAAATATTCTTAAAATTCCACTTAAGTGTACTTGACTGACTTTTGCTGAGAGAAAAGTCTGAGTGTTTTTGACCTATACTTACTATACTGTACTCTAGCATATGTATCTTATATGTATGAGATATACTTAAAAGTATAATGAATTATTCAAAGTATACTTGGCTTATAGTTGTGTTAACTCTTGATCGAGTAGCCTATTAAATATTATTTTTACATAGTTTTTCATATACAGTCTTATGAAACTTACATTTTTGGCAAATATTGATTAAAATATTAATATATAACAGATATGTCTCTAATTCTGCATATCTGAATTTGTGTGTAGGCTAGTCCACTGGTAGTGTACAGGAATTTTATTTAATTCTACTTTACTCTTTCCCCACCACTGACTGTAAGGGCGCTAAGCGTGTAAATCAAAACGGCTTAATATTTCCAAATTAAATTAAGCATAACCCATGAAGAGAAAAGATGGACTCAATCTTCTCCATCTGTGTTTTCCATCTGTGTTTTGATCATCGTTCTGAGTATGATCAAAAAGCGGAAGCGCTAGTGTCTGAGCATGCAAGTGACGTCACTTGCAGCGGAAGCGCTTGTGTCTGAGCGTGCAAGTCTGAGAGTGCAAGTCTGCAGCCAGACGCTATTGGCTAGAGGAGCTGAACACGCAGCTCCAGCTGAAGTCGGAGTCCTGATGTCAAGTGAATTTAGTTTGGTAGCAGGTAAAGTGGTCCAGACGAGCGATAGGTGGCGGTAATGCACTTAATATGCGAACCGCCTTTAAACAAAAAAGAAGAAGATTCCCTCGTAGAGAATAAATGTGTGACTTTCATGTGTTTTATTTCTACAGTGACTTCTTAAGGTTTATTTTCGGCGGGAGAATTGCGAGTTGTCTGTAACGCAGTAAAACTCCAGGAAACAAGTGAAATCTGTGTGACTCTGTTGTAAAGATGTTTATTAAAGAGGAGAGTGAAGATATGGCTTATCCAGAAGCATGCAGAATTAAAACCGAACACACTGACGAACAAACAGGTTGGTGTTCATTCTTCATTCTTTACATGAACATATTTGATGACTGTAGTTATTAAACCAGAGCAGCTAAGTTAAACAAATAATTAAAGAAGACACGCAAATGTCCAAACCGACAGAACATGAATCATAGCCGTCATCATATTAAATATTAAATACCGATGTTAATTCTAAATATTAGTATATTATTGATATAGCTGTATTACGTTATTCATTTTTGTTACAACTATGGCAGGTTTTCTAGTTTCTAAATGTGTAATTTCCTAATGAATACATTTTCATAACAAAAATGCCATAGTATGTTACTGTTACTACCCTGGAGCCTTGCATAGTTGTACGTGGTTACCATGATCTTACAAATACTACTGTAAAAAACTGTGGATACTAAGGAAGAACTGTGATAATTTTTTTTACAATGTTTATGTACCTACCAATCGTTTTTTCTTCTGTTTAAAATCTGATCGAGAATCTGCCCTTTTGTAAGAAAAAAACATCTGTCTATGTTTGCCTCCAGCAATTCCAAGAGCTGACTGAACATAAAAGGGAAATTTCACCTAAAAATGAAAAATGACCTCATCATTTACTCACCCTCATTTCATCTCAGATGTGTATGACTTTCTTTCTTCAGCAAAACACAAAGATTTTCAGAAGATTATTTCAGCTCTGTAGATCCATACAATGTAAGTGAATGGGTGCCAACATTTTGAAGCCCTAAAATCCATATAAGGCAGCCAAATTAATCCAGTGTTTAATTCCATTTTTATTTGTAATAAATTTGCAAAGATTTCAAACAAACTTTTTTCACGTTGTCATTATAGGGTATTGTTTGTAGAATTTTGAGGAAAATGATGAATTTAATCCATTTTGGAAGGCTGTAACATAACAAAATGTGGAAAAAGTGAAGCGCTGTGAATACTTTCTGGACACACTAAATGCATAGCCAACATATAGCATACCCCACTTCTTGGCCATTTAAAATGCAAATACATTCAAATGTCACATTTATTAATTTTCATATTTCTTTTTAGACTTAAAGAAAATGAAAAAGGAAAATGAAGAACCAATAGAAGTGAAAGAGGAAAGCCAAGAACTGAATGAATTGGAGGAGGAACATCAGAATCAGAACTCTCATTTCATTACTGAAGAAAAATATTTTAGTTGCTCACAGACTAAGAATCCTTCACAAATCAAAACTCAAGCCAAATATTCCTTTGCCTGCCCTCAATGTGGAAAGAGTTTTACACGTAAAGGAAACCTTTTGATTCACATAAGTCTTCACACCGGAGAGAAACCTTTCACATGCCATCAGTGTGGAAAGAGATTTTCTAAGAGAGGAGGCCTTACAGATCATATGAGAATTCACACTGGAGAGAAGCCCTACAGCTGCCCTCAGTGTCGTAAAAGTTTCATTAATAGAGGACACATTCATGTTCACATGAAAAGTCACACTGGAGAGAAGCCTTTCAAATGCTCTCAGTGTGGGAAGAGGTTTATGCGTAAAGGAGACCTTGACATGCACGTGAGAGGCCACACTGGAGAGAAGCCTTACACATGCCATCAATGTGGAAAGAGTTTTAGTAGGTCATTCAACCTAAAACAACATGAGAGAGTGCATACTGGAGAGAAGCCATACCACTGCACTTCATGTGGAAAAAGTTTCTGCCAATTAAGGTCTTTAAGAAATCATAGAGAAGTGCATTGCCTATAATTGTTGTAGTGACCAAATTGCAAGTAATTTATAATGTACATGTTATGTCATTGATGAAATTAAGAGAAACTCTAAACATTAATTTCTACTTGTCCCTCCTTTTCTTAAAAAGTATAGTAACAAGACAGACAATATACTTGTTTACATGATTTTAGAGCAATCAGACTTGTTACTAACTTTTCCTGAGTAAAGTTATAGCCAATTTTACAGCTTTGTTGCCATGATGTAACATTAAACAAACCCTAAAACTACTATAAAAAATGATGATGTAAACAATTTTACAGCTCAAATAATACACAAGTCATAACAGAAGAATTAATGTAATTTTATAAAATTATATGTCTCTCATTTCTGCCTTTAAACCCTCCAAAAATTGTCCCTATTCACTTCTATTGTAAGTGCCTCACTGTAACAATATTTTTGTATTTAATTTTTTTAGGTGGTAATCAATATTATGCCATAAATGCTGTCGATAAAGCTTAACTTGTATTCACCCTGGAATATAACTTTAATCAACAATGAAGTTCAGCTGTTTCAGTTTTCTCCGCATCCTCTTGGTTGCATCTGACTGCCATGGTCCACACAGAGTTTACAAAGCATGTGCAGGATCTCATAGAGAAAAGGGAACAATCAGCAGAGAGGTACTAAATTTCAAAGCATTAGATATGCCATGGAGCACCATTAAGACTATCACCAACAAGTGGAGCATATGGGGAACCACAGTGGTGCATTTACATGCACTTTAACTATTTGATTTCAGTCAGTCTAAAGCAATATTTGTATTTAAAATGTCTCGTAAGCACTTTAGTCTGACTGAAATCCTACCAGTCCGATTTTTGTTAAATCAAACTAACAAACCTAAATAATGTGATTGAAGCTCAGCTAAATCCAGCATGTATACACGTTAATCTAACCACAATTGTCTCAGCGTTATGCTCAAGCTTTGAAAAACAGAGGTATCACACACATATATTTTACCCGAAAGTTCAACACAAAGCAAAGAGGAAGAAGAGCAACAACAACACAAATGTTCCTGCATTCCAAACAGGATAAATCAGCCTCTTATAGGGCACATATATCACCCAACACCCGTCTTTGCAGTAACATCAGATTTCTTTCTTTAAAAACATTTACATTTATTTATTTGGCATGGCTTTCATCCAAAGTGACTTACAAAAGAGGAAAACATAAGCGAATCATCTTAAGGAGACATTTTTACGAAAAGTGCCATACTACAAAGTATTACTAGCATCAGAATAGCATTCAAAACAGATTTAAGTGCAACAAGAATTTTTTTTTAGTGACTCTTGGAAAAGATGTGTTTTAGCCATTTTTGAAGACAGAGAGTGAGTCAGCTTCACGGATGGAGTTGGGAAGGTCATTCCACCAACGTGGTATGATGAAACTGAGAGTCCGGGAAAGTATTTTGGTGCCTCTTTGTGTTGGTACAACAAGGCGACGTTCCTTAGCCCTTCTGGCAGGAGTGTAGATCTGCATAAATGATTTTAGGTATGCTGGAGCAGACCCAGTGACTGTTTTGTATGCCAGCATCAGAGCCTTGAATTTTATACGTGCATCAACTGGCAGCCAGTGGAGAGAGACAAAAAGTGGTGTAACATGCCCTGTCTTAAGTTCATTAAAGACCAGACGTGCTGCTGCATTCTGGATCATTTGCAGAGGTCTAACTGCACATGTATGAAGGCCTGCAATGAGAGAGTTACAGTAGTCCAGTCTAGTTAAGACAAGTGACTGAATGAGCAGTTGTGTGGCATGTTCAGAGAGGAAAGGTCTTATTTTCCTGATATTGTAGAGTGTAAATCTACATGATCTTGCAGTCTTTGAGATGTGGTCTGTGAAATATAGCTTGTTATCGATGGTTATCGATACCCCTAGATTTCTGACCATTTTGGAAGGCGATACTGTAGTTGAACCCAGCTGCATGGTGATGTTATGTTCAACAGCAGGGTTGGCTGGAAAGACAAGGAGTTTGGTCTTGGCTGGGTTGAGTTGCAGGTGGTGTTCCTTCATCCAGGCCGAGATGTCTGCCAGATCAGTCGTTGGACTGAAAAGACAAGTAGAGTTGCGTGTCATCAGCGTAGTAGTGGTAAGAGAAACCATGTGACTGAATGATGGGTCCCAGTGATGTTGTGTATATGAAGAAGAGAAGTAGTCCAAGCACTGATCCCTGAGGTACCCCAGTAAGTAACTGATGTGGCTTGGACACCTCACCTCTCCAGGCTACCCTGAAGGACCTATCTGAGAAATAGGAGGTCAACCAGTCCAGCACAGTTCCTCAAGTATAACAAATCTTTTTCATGATATTACGTGGACTTTTTTCATCATGAAATACAATTGAAGAGGGTAACCGGTGCAAACTATGGCCAAGGATAGCATGCTAGCATTAGCGCCATGAATGCAGAATGTAAACATTACCACAGTTTAACAATCTTTTAGTTATCGAGTTGTTACTCAGCTTCCTAACTGGTTAACAGCTTATTTTAGGCCACGTTCATACTACAAAGCTCAGGAAGTGAATCCAATAAATGTTTATGATGTTTATACAGAATACAGGACTGACTGCAATTGCGATGATAGATTAGTGATAACCATAGCAACGCTGCAGCGCCTGTGATGATAGATGAGTGATAACCATAGCAACGCTGCAGCGCCTGTGAACAAAAAACCAGAATGCCACCATTTTAATCCATTTTGTATCTGCTATTTTTGAACAAAGAGATTATCCATTACACATGTATTGTCATCCTGCAATTTTTAGTAAGATGCCTTAAACAGAATTGCTGTGTTTTGTTTATGCACTTCTAAGTGGCTGTTGTTAAAAAGTGTGCACGCTCTGGAATGCAATGTACAGGTTACCCTGAGACTGCAGGATTGATGAGAGAAACTAAAGAGGAGAGATAGACTGGAATAAATGAGGACACATAACTCTTTTTGTGTTAATTGCTCCAGGAGAAGCCATTAATCACTCGTTTTTCAGTTCGGTTCTGTACACACTGTGGAATTTATGAAAATATGATTATCGCTACCTGATTTGTGTTTACTGTGTGTGTACTGGACGGGATTAAGATCTAACTAAAAGGTTAGATCTGATAACGGTATTTAGCTGCAGTGTGCACGTGGCCTTACCTATCTCATGTGGATTTCATTCATAGAAAGAGGTAGAAAGCTTGACATTTATTGAATATGCAGCCTGAAGCAAATTACCAGTTTAATGACAGATGCAGAACTTTTCAAGTACACAGACAACAACCAACCTTTAAAAATACCAGTAATCACTAGAAAAATATAGACTATTGAAGATGCTAAGTGAAGCAAAGTAGAGCATGTTTAGTTAGAACAATCCAGGTGCAAATTACAGATATCATACATCTCATCTGCACCGAAAGCAAAGTGTCAAGAATGCAAGAAATGCACATGGCTGTGAAGTGTCCACGTTGTTGTGACTGTTAATCTAGTTAGCTGACTTCTTCGACATACCAGGTCATTTGGAAGACATCTACATTACATCCTCAGCTGACATCCATCATTTAACTATTCAATTAACCATGGTGTCATGTATACTTGGAGAAATGAAGACTGTTGCCCTATTATAACTGCCCATATAAACATAGTAAATGACATTCCCAAGAACAGGACATCAGTTCGAGCTTAATTTATATAGTGCTTTTCCCAAGCAACAGCAAACCTTAATACTGTTACAGTACAGTATATGCAAACACAACACAATGATCCTAGAGTCAAATGTATAATCTAGAGTGAAAATATGGATTTGCACATGTCCAATCCCAACAATTTAAATGAAACAAGTAGTAGGAGGCTAATTATACGATAAGAGTAGTCCTTCATGGAGTAGGGGCACCAAGCAACCCATGCCGACCTGCATCTCCCCCACCACAGAGCCAAAACGAGGATAAACTCCAGAGCACATTCAATGGCGAATGAGAAACACTTATTTCCGACAAAAATAATCCCTCCATCAGAAAACACAGCTGCTCTGTACATAACTATCACACCGCAAACGCTGGCATGTGGGCAGGCCAGTGGAATCAGGTAGACAGGGTGAGACAACGAGCGGATGCAGCCCGTCTGCAAGCACCATCGGGATCCATGAAAACAAGCGAAATCCTTTGGAATGGAATCCAACAATGTCAATTTTATCGTGTGTTAAACTAAATGAAAACATATGCAACAATGAGACGGAACAAAACAAAAGACAAAAAAACAGCTCCAGTGTGAAACGGCAGCCAAATGCGCACAGTGCACCCACCCAGTCTGATGGAGAATGTAACATCCAGAAACTACCCCTCACCCACCCACCCACCTACCTGAGAAAGTACCATTCGCACCAACACTGTTGACAGTCAAATTGCAAAGAGTGCCCCTCAACTAGGTTTGGAGCCCATGCCCCTTTAACCGTCTGTGCAGGTCCCTGATTTCCTACAAAATGATATGATTTAAAACAATAATAAGACCATACAGTCCTATTTAGAGAATAAGAACGGATTATAATATTTGAATAGCAAAGGGATCATTATAGAACCTATAAGTTCAGCTCAACCTACTGAGCCACTTGAACGCTTGTTCCTAAAGGTGGCAGCTGCGTGTCATCATGAGACCTGCAGTGTTCATAGGAGCAGATGACAAATTATAAGCCATTTTTAGTATTTTATTTTGTTAAAATGTTGTTGTATTTATGAGCAAGTACGTTACTTATATCATATATTTTTATGTATGCCTGCTTTTTATACTATGGTGATAGATCAGTTTTCAGATTTTTATGGGTTGAACCTGAAAGCTAGGTAAGTGTCAATTGGACCTGAAATAGGAATTTACATTAAACTTTTAAAAATAAATAAAAAAGCATGCTGAGTTGGCACTCTGCTTCTTCATTTCAAAAGTCCACCACATGCTGAGACATAAGTGACCTCAGCCAGATAAACATGCTGAAACTTAGATTGTGACAATTAGGTTAGTTACTCATAGCTTAATTTAGTTAAGCGTGTTCATTATTTCTTCATTTATGTTATTGTATCTTTTCTGTTATGTTGATGTTATACTGACATTAATACTGACATTCAGACATTAATACTGACATTCACTGACATGTCAGTTATACTGACATTCTTTAAATGTTTAATAGTATGATTTGGTCAGGAATTCATCCGTTCTCATTTCTGGTCAAAAATAAATCATGTCATCACTCAAAATCACATGCTACAAAATTCAGGGTATGTTCTCTTCCACTTCTGAAGACAAAGAGCAAAAACTCTGATATCACATTATTAATTGAGGTATGGATTAGTTTATTTAACCTAATAACATACACTCCTTCAAATTGCAGAGAATTATTTATACAACATTAAAAATGAAAGATAAGAGAACTTATTTGGTTTACAGAACATCTTTTCGAGCATATTCAGTCTGTGAAAAAAAACAAACACACTGGCATTGTTTAAGTCCAAAAAACAAATAACCTTCACTGAACATTTTGGACACCTTTAGCACAAAAATAACCAAACCAACACCAAAATATCTGACTTCCCAACTAAACCTGAAATGCACAATAAAGGTTCTATTAAATCATTTGGCCAAACTAATATCTCTGAAAATATGAAATCCCTCAAAGAACACTTTTGTGTGGCTTTACAGGTGAAACTCGAAAAATTAGAATATCGTGCAAAAGTTCATTAATTTCAGTAATTCAACTTAAAAGGTGAAACTAATATATTATATAGACTCATTACAAGCAAAGTAAGATATTTCAAGCCTTTATTTGATATAATTTTGATGATTATGGCTTACAGCTTATGAAAACCCCAAATTCAGAATCTCAGAAAATTAGAATATTACATGAAATCAATAAAAAAAGGATTTTAAATACAGAAATGTCGGCCCTCTGAAAAGTATAATCATGCATATGTACTCAGTACTTGGTTTGGGCCCCTTTTGCATTAATTACTGCCTCAATGCGGCGTGGCATGGATGCTATCAGCCTGTGGCACTGCTGAGGAGTTATGGAAGACCAAGATGCTTCAATAGCGGCCTTCAGCTCTTCTGCATTGTTTGGTCTCATGTCTCTCATCTTTCTCTTGGCAATGCCCCATAGATTCTCTATGGGGTTCAGGTCAGGCGAGTTTGCTGGCCAATCAAGCACAGTAATACCATGGTCATTGAACCAGGTTTTGGTACTTTTGGCAGTGTGGGCAGGTGCCAAGTTCTGCTGGAAAATGAAGTCAGCATCTCCATAAAGCTTGTCTGCTGTAGGAAGCATGAAGTGCTCTAAAATGTCCCGGTACACGGCTGCGTTGACTCTGGACTTAATAAAGCACAGTGGACCAAAACCAGCCGATGACATGGCTCCCCAAACCAACACAGACTGTGGAAACTTCACACTGGACTTCAAGCATCTTGGATTGTGTGCCTCTCCATTCTTCCTCCAGACTCTGGGACCTTGGTTTCCAAATGAGATGTAAAATTTGCTCTCATCAGAAAAGAGGACTTTGGACCACTGAGCAACAGACCAGTTCTTTTTTTCTTTAGCCCAGGTAAGACGTTTGACATTTGAAGCCCATGTCCAGGACCCGTCTGTGTGTGGTGGCTCTTGATGCAGTAACTCCAGCCTCAGTCCACTCCTTGTGAAGCTCCCCACACATTTGAATGGCCTTTTCCTGACAATCCTCTCCAGGCTACGGTCATCCCTGCTGCTTGTGCACCTTTTTCTTCCACACTTTTCCCTTCCATTTAACTTTCTATTAATGTGCTTTGATACAGCACTTTGAGAACATCCAACTTCTTTTGCAATTACCTTTTGAGGCTTTCCCTCCTTGTGGAGGGTGTCAATGATGGTTTTCTGCACAACTGTCAGGTCAGCAGTCTTCCCCATGATTGTGAATTCAACTGAACCAGACTTAAAGGCTCAGGAACCCTTTGCAGGTGTTTAGCTGATTAGAGTGTGACACTTTGAGCCTACAATACTGAACCTTTTGACAATATTCTAATTTTCTGAGATTCTGAATTTGGGGTTTTCATAAGCTGTAAGCCATAATCATCAAAATTATATCAAATAAAGGCTTGAAATATCTTACTTTGCTTGTAATGAGTCTATATAATATATTAGTTTCACCTTTTAAGTTGAATTACTGAAATTAATGACCTTTTGCACGATATTCTAATTTTTCGAGTTTCACCTGTATATATATCTTATGAAATGATGAAACAGAGAGGTTAGAGACTCTTAGTTGGAGTGTATCTGGACTGTCCAGCCTGCGCTGTCCGTTTGCTGCACCTCTGACACACACATTCAATAGACACAGTCATAAAAATCAAGTGTAAATCCACCTTAGATGGGCGAGGATGGATTTACACTTGATTCTTATGACTCAAATGTCTTTGTCCTGTAAACAGTCTAATAATCATAATTTGTGATATGCACGTAACTGAATGTTTACTTGTATTAATTGAACTAATAAAGACCTTAAAAATCCCCCACCTCTCTCTGTCTATTAATTTCAAATAAGCATGACATTGTTTGGAAGCTGTTGTCTTCAGCATGCCAACATCCACTATAAGCTTACACCTGCACTGAAAAGTGTCATTTAAAAAAAAATAAGCAAAATAAGCCCTGACTAGGTGGTTAGTTTAACAGAACCACATACTCGAAGATAGTGTTAAATCCGGAGGTGTAGTTTATTGAAGGAAAAAGGGGAGCTGGTGAATCAGAGTGCACACCGCAGTGCAATGGAGTGGAGATCACGGGAACTTAATTGGAGTGATGACGTGAGGAGCTAGAACACACCGAGTGTTAGAGAGGAGAACTTCGTAGAAAGTAGCTGGGATGATGGAGCGAGGATAGGAGATCGCGGGAACTTGATGATGGAGCACTGGAGTTAGGAGCTTTGAACACGCCGGAGCATTGGAGAGGAGAATCTCGTAGAACGTTGCTGGAACGAAGAGCTCTGGATTAAAACCAAGGACCGTCTAGGAGTTGAAGCAGGTCAGTGAGTCTATGTTCAACGTGTGAGACCAGACAAAGAGTGAATGGAGAGTGGAGCTTATATTGTGTGAGGCAGATTGATGAGGGAACAGGTTTCAGGTGCGGGTGATTAGTACTCTGGAGAGAGGGAACGTGGAGTGTAAGTGCTGGGAGTGTTAGGCGGAACTGTTACATTTAGGACCTCAAAAAGGAGCATTATGTGAGCAAAAAGAGACTGTTGAGTCTCAAGAATTGGCTAAATTCCACTTCCAGTTTGCATCAGCGTTCTGCTGGTGTTTATATTATGAAAATTACCATGTGACTACATTATCCAGCTTTTTACACTACTACTTGCCAAATAAATATGTGGACAAAGAAGAATTTGAGGTGAAATTATTTTATTATCTTACATGAAGAAATCATATGCATAGACTAATACAAAAAATAGGAAAGATGGCTTGCAATAATCAGATGAATGGTAAAATATGTATAGTGCGATTGACCAATCAGAATCGAGAATACCAAACGGATGTGTTATAAGTGTTGATAACTTGAGAATCACTCCACTTTATTCTGTGAGAGAATGAATCTCTTACAATTGTCACAAAATAAATAAGTAAACTAAATTTGAAAACACAATAAACTTAGGCCACCATACTGTACATACAGTAATAAACAGAAAATAAATGTTTGAAACCATTTGAAGTCACTCACCACTGAAGTGACATCATGAAGAACACATTATTGGGTTTCCACAAACTCTCTCATAGACTTTCAGCTGCAAAAGATCTGGACACTATTGAAGCTTATTCTATTCAAGAACTGACAAGTGACTAAACACAGTTCATATTTTTATTATATGGAGTTTTAAAGACAGTGTTTCTGAGATACTGTTTATTATACCACAATAAAAACTAATGCTGTACGCAACTGTAAAGAAAACACAGAAAAAATGCAGAAAATACATATAGACTCAAAGTAAATAACAAAAATGTACATATGATTTCACAGACATAATTAAATAAAACAAAGCAGAATTTAGCTGCAAGCAGCGATGACGGGCCAAATCACAACAGGTCAAATTCCACCAGCTGGCTTTCAGAAATCAATGCAAGGCTGAACTTTTAAATACTCCTCTTAGCTGATTGATGAGATTGTCCCCACATTTAGACAACATTATGCCAAGACATTGAAGATTGCAAACAGATTTTCACATATTAAATGGTGTAGCCATGGTGAGGCACTAAATTAATGTAAAGAAATGGGAAACAGGAAGTGTCTCATATCTTCTGTGTGCAATGTATGATTTAGATCAAAATTGAGATGTATGTTTATTCTTGGGGGCTAATCACATGGATTTGAACATTTTGGGTAACAGTCGTAGCACCACCACCTACCAGCAGGAAGCGTGGCTTTTAAAATAGTCCTCTTATATTTAGTCAAATTGCTTCAAAATTGTTTACAATTATGTCAAATGCCAAATGCATGTGTCCAATCACCTTTTTTCCGAAAGCCACCGGGTGGAAATGGACCAGTTGTGCTTGGGCCCTCATCACTGCTTACAGCTATATTTAGATCAAAATTTAGATGTATTGGGGCATTCATTGGAGTTGGACCAAAGGAGGATAATGGTTTATTCTGTACATGTATTTTGGGCTATATGCTGTATAAGAATCAATGAAAAGTGTTAATCTGAAAATAAATATTTAAATACAGTTTTTACATTGTGATGCAAGCAGTGCTTTTCATTTATTTATTTATTTATTTTTTTTGGGGGATAGTGAGGTGGTGAAATGACAGACTGAAAGTAAATTAATCCAGGCAGGAGCCACTTGTGCTTTTAGGGGGCACACTTTTAAAATCTATTTTAACCTACTTTCAGGATTATTTCAAGTAATTTTTTTACCATGTCATGTATAAATGGAAGCGCATTGTAGTTCTAGCGGGAAGACCAGCAGCTGTACATCATCACATCCTTAGCTGGGTAATTCCTAGCCAATCGCATGTAAGCCCATTGCTTTATAAGTCTGCTCACAATCTATCACATTGCTGTTTCAGTGTGCTAACACGGCAACCTCCACCACCCCACCACCAACAGTTTAGCCCTGTCCCAAACGGGGGTAGGCTCCTCGCCCCTGCCTCCTATCTCCGGCAGGACATGACGGTTACGGGTACAACTCCCTCGGACCGCCGGACGGGGCCTACGCCAAAGAGAGAGACATTACTTCCTGTTTTACATTTATCAAATAAATGGCATCTTAAACTTCACTCAAGCCTGTGTGTCTTCCCGATAGAACTGCAATCTCTACAAGTAAGCTAATAAAACAATTTAAAATCAAATGAATGTTTTATGTTCCCCTGTAAATCCCCCTTCCTTGTAGGTTGCCTTCTTCCAGTTTTTTAAAACCACTCTCAAAAACGGACAGTGGGCTGTTGGGAGGTCTAAAATGTCGGAAGGTGTAACAATATTCAGAGTCTAATATTCTGGAGTACTCAAGCCAGGGATGAATCTTGTACCATTCTGCTTTGAAGCTCCTCTTCCTGTCCCTCATCAGTGTCTTTGGATATGTTGTTAAGAGTGGCTGCACAGGTGGATGATCTCTATTCTTAATTATATCTGTGTAAGATGAAAGAGTTACAGTAAATAATTATTTAGCATTCCATAGGAATAAGTCAAGCTCAAATGAGTAAAACAAAAATGTTTATGGAAAAACAAAAAGATCTAAAGCTGAGTATTCTCATCTCAATCAGCCTAAACGTGTCTATAGACAACTGGCCTATAGCAACTGACAATATTAAGCTCCGTGACAAACCTGACGGTTCAGATTAAGTGGTTGTAGATGCACAGGGCTCATCTTGCTCACACTCTGCCTCAAAGTCACACTCGGCAGCCTCATCTCTTTTCTCTTCTTGCTCTAGATATTCAGTGCTCTCACTCTCCAGGTTGCTGTCTGTCTGCTCTCTGCCTCCCGGCCTGCTGACTCTCTCCACAACTAAAATACCTTGCTGATGGGATCTCTGTTCTTCTGGACTTTCTTCTTTCTCTAAGCTTTCATGTATTTCTGACTCTTTTTCACAAGCATCTTCTCTCTTCATTCTTGACTGACCATTATCTTTATTTTTCTTATTAAAGAAGGACATTTTGTTCTTTGGGTTTTTTCTCTTCATTTTAACTACAAAGGGGAAAAGGATGAAAATGTAAATGAAAGTCTGAAATGAAAAGAGAAGCTCACTCAAAAATCCTATCATTATTTAAAAGCCATTTAAAACCCATTTGACTTTCTGTAGATATAATGAAAGGAAACATAAAATAAAAGGAAATAGTGATTCTGACTGTGATGAACTGTCAGGCTCAAAAAGGGGGCAATAGAAAAAAACTCACAAATAATCAATATACAGTATAGAATAAGTCATATTAATTAATTTTACTGTGATTTTATTATATTTTGTCCTTTTTTGAGCATGACAGAAAATCATGAGCTGACACGACATTAGAGTTAGAAACTAACAAGTAAATTTTCAATTTTGGTCAGGTTATTTCTAGGTTCTGATGGTGTTTTTGTGCCCTGGTGAAGTTTTGACATTTGTGCATTTTTCAGTTGCTTAAAAACATATTCATGGCTAAAGCCTGATAACACTATATTCAGCATAACTGGGCTACAATAATATGTGAGCAACATGTATGTACATGTTTGTATTTTTGAGAAAATATTGTTTATGCAAAAGTCAGTGAAATAATCTGCACACCTGAGGAGACAAAATAATTGTTTTAATTAAAAGTAGACATTTTAAGCTTTCTTTAGACATAGGTTTCATGTTTGTGTGATAAATATTCGTGGAGTTTCAGTTCATTTTAGTGACGTGTTTCTGAAATATGCTCATGAACACAGAGACTGCTGAAAGCTCACCCTTTTTATTTTCTTTATTTTACAAAAGCAGAAGATTTTGTTGTTATTGTGAGTGTACACAAATAAAAGTAGACCATTTATAGTTTCTAATGGTGTCTTACACTTATCTGTGTGCACAAAATGACGGCGAATTTTAAGTTGTTACCACTGCTATAGGGAAAAATCCAGCTGGTGTGTGCGTCGACCCCAGAGGGTTATATCTAAATTCTGGACATCTAACATCTCATTCATTGAGTGATTGATGAATCCTTCATAATAAATAAAAGACTTACCAGATTTTATCTTTACACTTTTGTCTGCTTCACATCACCTTCTAAAAAGGCTAACAATTAATGTAGAGACCTTATATTTTCAAAAGCGGAAAATATAAGTTAAATATTACCTTGCTATAAGAGCCTAACTGAAAACTAAATTTCTTTAAGGTGTTACATCTGTTCTCTGGTAGCTGCTGACTCTTTCCCAGATAGCAAAAAATATCCGCATGGCTTCTTTTTGCCGCCGTCCCTAAGCTGTCGGCTATAGGTGTGTCCCACTGGAGGGGATGAAGCGTTTGCCGCCGAATTCGTCACGCCCATTTTCCAGATAGAAAAAAATATCCGCACGGCTTCTTTTTGCCGCCGTCCCTAAGCTGTCGGCAGAGGCGCTGCAATAGGGCAGGCAAGGCAGGCAATTGCCTGGGGCCCCGCATTTTGAGGGGGCCCCCGTGGGCCGATCATTTAAACAATCAGAAATGTTCATATTAATATAACACGCAGTGATGCCGCAACACCTCCGCATCCCCCTTAGTGGGCCCCCCTCTCTCGCAAGGCTGCGTATGCTTTTGCTGCTTCTGGCGCCTTTTTCAAACTGTCGCAGCGCTTACTCACGTTTCTGTCTTTCTTTTACTGTCTGTACCCGAAAATGCATGAATTCGTGTATTAAAAATGAAGAGGACATATCCATCTGGCAGCCAGAAGCGGAAAAAAAACAAGATGATGGGGAAAAGAGAAAACATGACTGCGGTAAGTGATGGAGAATGAGATGATGATGATTAACTTAATTGACTTAAAATTTACGTTAAGGATAATTAATGACAAACAAATCGTTTAGATCGTTCAATTCACATTTATTTTTCACAGTAGTAACGTTACATATTGTTTTAAAGCACCTTTACATAAAATACATGTAAGTTATCTCGAGTGATCTGTTATCAGAGGTGACTGTTAAGTAATGGTAGCTATTTTAAGAAATGTACAAAACAAATCACACAATCCATGTTGTTAATTTCAGTTTAGTTTCACTTAAGATTAATTACAAGTAACGTTAATATGTTACTGAAAAACTGTTTAGCTAGGGGGTTGCACTTAGCAACAGCATGTAAAGTGTTAGACGGAAGTTTTTCAGCTTTAAAGCTGATTAAATCATACCTCAGGTCAACAATTAACCAAAAGAGGCTCTCAGCACTGGCACTAATTTCCATTGAACGGAACACACGAAGGTCTTTGGATATGGAGGACATAGTGACAGCATTTGCCGTAGCTAAGGCTCAGTAAGCAGCGTTTTTAAGGTGACAATACATTATTAATATGAAGATTTATGTACACTCAAAAAAATTATAAGTTAATTTATGGAACCTGTTGACATAAAAAAGTTAATTAAAGCCAACATATCATTTAAGTACTTTAATGTTGTAAACAATAAACAATTTATGTTCTGTTAGATGTGTTTTGACTACTTTTTGTATGTTGTATAATTATATCTCTAGGTAACAAAGATATATTTACAAAAAAATATTTTAGAAGGGCCTCATTGATTAATTTTGCCTGGGGCCCCCACTCAATGTTGGTTCGCCTCTGGCTGTCGGCTATAGGTGCATCCCACTGGCGGGGATGAAGCGTTTGCCGCCGAATTCGTCACTCCCATTTCTTGCGACATGCGGGCCACCCGCTTCATTTTCTCTGGCGTTTGCCTCCGGTGGATCGACGGCGGGCGGCTGGCGGCAAGCCGCTTTGAAATGCAAGGATTTCTACTCTCAAAATCGACCAGCCATGTTGGCTATTATTATTTTTTGCTCCAAAGCCATTAGGGTTTATAACGGAGGCTTGACTCTTGATTCCATGATAAGGTAAGGTTTAGGAAATGACATTTAAATTACTTTGAAACTCTGAAGCGATTATACAGTAATATATGTAAAATATATTGAATTATTTTATGCACTTGAAAATTGTTTACATTTCTTTGATTGCTGCGCATTTGAGACATGCCTCAATAAACCAAAAATAATTCCTTTTGTAAAACTTACTTGGCAATAAATATCTTTATGATTCTGATTAGGTTTTTAAATAGATATTTAATTCATGGTATGAACAATTTAGCAGAATAAATTGATGAAGTTAGACTTTTCACGAATGCCTGACTATCAGTGAACAGTGAAAGACATCTGCAACATGGCCAAAATATCGGGTATACTTTAATTTTTTTTATTAATTTGCAACCATGGTGATATCTATCATAAACATGAAAATCCCTGTTTTGACGTGAAGGATAAACTCAATGAAAAAGCGAAATTATCCTCTGGTTTCACAGTTGTGCAGAAATTTCGTTTATGTCTACATTTTTTCCAACCTCGATTTTTTTTTTTGTTATTTTACCTTTTACAGGTTTTGCAATTATGACCTGTACAGATGTTTAAGAAAGTGTTAAAGTCCCTGTAAAGGCAATAAAAAAAAATCTAAACGCATTATAAATGTTAAAAATGTATTGCTAAAACACATGGCAAAAACTGAACAGTGAAGTTCCGCTGTCGCCATATCTGTTTCCGGTTTACTTGCGGGTCGCCCAAAATGTCTTTTTACTCGATGTCTCCAGAATCTTCCGAAAATACTGGCGTCAGCGATGTTCATCGCATTGTTGATGCCTGATCCCTGCTCCGACAAGCAAGAGGGACAAGGGCTTTTAAACTCTACATATCGAGTTATCTGCACAACTACAAGGGTAAGTATTTTAATCTAATGTGGTGTGCGGCATATAGCGGCTAAGCTAGTTCAGCCACGTGTTAATTTTTAATGTAACGTTAGTATAGAAGCTTGTTTTTCTTAGTTTTAAAGCAGACTGTTTGTTAATTTTTGTGATAATTGTAATATAAATTATATTAACTTGCTCTCCTCTCAGTTTCTAATAAAGATCAGGGCACAGGTGAAGTCACTGTCAGGGCATTGTGCTTCAGGTCCATAAGGAAAGCAGATAAACCTCACAGTTTGAGTGTCTGGTGAAGCTAGAATTAATAAGACCGCAGTTATAGGCTTGTTACTTTAATAGCCCGATGTTCCTGGGGACTCGGCTAAGGTTATTCATGATTAATGTAACTCAAATGAAAACAGTTATTGTAGGCAGGTAAGTTTCCCTAGCTGGTCCCCTCTGTGTAAAATGCGTTCTTATTCAAGTTTTCAACTCAGTCATTCGTTTAAGATGCAATCTTGTGTTATAAGTATTAGGCTATCATGATTATACAGTGAGCAAGCTATATAAATAAGTATTTAATACAATAAAAGTGTAGAGCAACAACCGAGGGTGTAAGGTAAAGGCTGAATATTGTAGATTTATTACAATATGTTGCATGTTTGAATTAAAATACCTGTGGATATGCAGGAGCACACACTCTACAAAGGCCTGACTGGAGATTTGCCTGATCTATCCGTCCTTCAGGTGAGTAGGGATATAACAATAGCACATTTCACTGTACAGTATGATATATCAACCAAAATCTGTATACCAAAATTTCTTTATTTTCTTTTTCCTCCCTTTTACAAACAAATATTCTGCTTCAAAGAAAAAAAATGAAATTGATGTTATCATAAGGGTTCTTCATTATGAACTTGTATGCCATGCATAACATACTGTGGATAGAAATTACAGGGAAAGTTACTGGTATGATAATTGTGGTTATATTATATTACTATTATATTTAGTGTATTGCTAATCAATATATTGTTACTTCCCAGATGACAGCGGCTCACTTCAAGAGCAGGTGAGGCAAGTGGGACAATGTTGAAGACATTTGCTCAGCACTGGGCAATCAGGTACAACTTGCAAACAACACCTGTGGTTGTTGGTTTAATTCCCACTGGGGCCACCTGTACATGTAGTAGACCTAGATATAAATGTCATAGTTTAGTAGTTGAAGGACCAGGACTGACTACTTTATTCTTTTATTCTGGGAACCGCTGTAGGTGCAGATCAAACCCTAATGCTGCGACGTCTTGGAATTTGGCGATGTTGTGCGTAGCATGGACGACAAAATGCTATGCTGCAATGTTTCAGTGCCAATGTGTCGGTTGGAGAGTTATCCCTGCCAGGGGATCTGTTACTCCCCCCTAGACACCCAGGAAGATTTGGCGTTGCTTGACAACAGTTTGAGGCAGGATAAAGAGCTCCAGCAACGATTTGTAAGTGTGCCGAGTTCGTTTATAACGGTATAGGGTAATCTAAAAAGTAAAATTAAGATCGTACACTGCATATTCTACAGTCTGAATCCACAGCCTGTCACATTTTAAATTTATGAGAAGCTTCAGAGAAATGTAATTTGTAACATGTTTTTTTTGTATTTTCAGCTTCGGTTTTTGGCAATCAAATGTGGGAGGGACCTAAAGACAACCGTGTGTGAATGCTTCAGAGTATCTTCTCTAATCACCTTTCCATCAATACAACCTGGACTGATGTAGGGGATAAAGCATGTTTTAGAGACGTGTTCCTGAAGACCATTGTTCAAAGTAAGTTAGATATTTTTTTTTATATTTAAGTACATGTGTATGACCTTATGCCATTCAAATGGAATGACAGATCTTTATTTTCTACAGGAGCCATCCGGAAGAACCCGGCAACCCAGGATGCCACTGATGAGGCGATCCAGGTTAACGTTACGCGTTACCTGAAAGGAGCATCTGAACATGAAGGTGGAAAAAGGCGCCGCACAGCTGAGAGGGACCCACAGCCGACCCCTTAAACCTAGGCTGACTACTGACACCCCAGCATCACTGACAACTGGAACCCTTTCTTTATCCTGCAGTCAGTAACATCAAGACACCTAAAAAAGCCTGCTAAAAGTGTCAGACTACACTCACCCAATCCACACTGTTCACTGTGGAATTTATTTATTTTTTTTTATTTTTTTTTTTCTCTCATGACCCTGCTTTGAGGGCAGCTCCTTGGATGAATATGGGATGGTTTGTCCTTTTATACAGGCGCACGAGGAATCACTGAAGATATGCTAATTTGCACTGCCTCATTCTGGAGGTCGGGGAAAACCGGTGATTCTTAGCCCACTACGCCACACAGTCCCCAACCTCTCCAGACATTCTGATTGGCTGTGTTCTCTACAGCCAGATTTTCTGCTGTTAATTATATTTATTCCCACTTGTTGTCATGTGTAAGTTGAATGTCAAAATGTATATTATACCTGTTATCCTGCACATTCCTTGATACCAAAGATCTCAATTATTTCATATACAATTTGCTGCTTATTTCATTGTTACAGTGCTTAACTATTCTATTTTTAAATATAGCTTGTAAATCCTAGATTGTACATCTAATACTTGATATTTGCACATTATCTGGTATCAAATATTCTACTTACCGTGACTTTAGTATTGGCTTATTTCATTCCGTCAGTGCTTAACAATTCTATTATAGTTTGTAAATCCTATTTCATACCTCTGATACTTCATATTGCACATTAACTTGTACCAAAAATTATACTTTCATTCCATCACAGTGCTTAACTGTTATTCTATTGTTACATATAGCTTGTCAATCCTTGTGCCACAGGTCGGCATTGCAGTTATAATGGTATATTCTACTCCAGAGCTTTACTCTAAATTATTACCACTTAACCTATTGTTAGAAATGACTTGTAAATATGATGTTATACCTCAGTTTATTTGGTATCCTGCACTTTCTTTGGTACCAAATATCCTCATTGCTTGTGTTTACTGGTAATTCTTTTCATCCCAGAGCTGACCTCTTTATATTATTAACAATTATTGTAAGTGTTACAATAGTGTTTTTAAAAAAAAGAAATTGGAAACCTGCATGTTCTTTTGTGTGTGTGTGTATATATAATGTTTGTATTTTTCTGTTATTTATATTTCAGTGATCTGACATCTTGTTTCATTGACAGTTACTGTACTTTGAAATGTGGAATTAAAACGCCAAATGGAAATTTGTCTGGTTTGATCAATCATTATTCTTGATAAACTGCATGCTATATATATATATATATATATATATATATATATATATATATATATATATATACATATACACACAATAAGCGGCAGCAGATCGCTCGGAAAAAGCGTTTGCCTCCGACGGTCCGCCTTTGATATAACGGCGGCGGAGCGGCAGCTGGCCAGCGGGCCGTCCGCGGAACGAAGGCGGTAGGAAGGCGGACCGCCGTCAAACGTGTTTGCGATATCGCCATTCTGCCGCTTCTGCTGCCGCCGGCGCACCGCCAGCGGACCGCCGACTTATTGCTATCTGGGTTGCTCAATTTTCATAGTCATGATTGCTTTGTATGTAGTTTTCACCTACAGGTATGTAGTTTTCACCTACAAAATTGTTTGGCGTGATCCCATTCCAAATTTGGGGGGGGGGATTTTCATTACTGCCACCCACAGGACAAACTGTGCATTGCACCCAAAACTGTTTGGTGCGATACCATTCCAAATTTGGGGGGGGGGGGGTCAAGCTTGTTGACCCCTGGGCCCCCCTAGAACCGCCACTGGTGATAACAAGATGTGGGACCCACTAGGAAGATGGACACCTAAAGACGAGCTCCATCAAAAGCTCACCTTTTTCACTCAAAATCCGATGAGTTTTTAACAGTATATTATAAAGTCTGTTACAACAAAGGGGCAACCTTCATACACTTAGTCATTACTTTTTTGTTTTCAGGCTAGTGATGTCTGCAGCAAATAATCCTAAAACAAGTGTGGCTAAAGCTAGCGGGAGATACAGTATGCTAACATAGCGGACAGGACACAAACTAGACTGGCGAATCTTGCTACCTCCACGGTAACTGAGGCAGCAGACAAGATTACTGGTGTCAATGCAACAGTCTCTGGGGAAAGCCATGGAAGAAATGGGTCAAATTAGTAAAATGCTGATGATACTCCAGGCTGAGGTAAGTGAGATCAAGGACACCAATGTGGGGGCAACGATGTGGATTGAATCATTTCCCTACTTGACGAGGCAGAATATAGAATCTCACAGCTAAAAGATGAGAATCACCAGCAGCACACAACAAGTGAAAAGCTAACGGAATAAAGTAAAGCAATGCATGAGGCTATTGTGGATGTAGCTAATAGAGACAGACTTCAAAATTGTAGACTCATTGGGCTAAAAGGCATTTAGAAAGAGGAAGTTCATTCTCGAAGGTTTGGGGATCGAGTTGGATGCCGATCAGCTTCAACAGGTGCACCGGGGTGCTAACTTTTCAACCCAAGGATTGAAGACCCCAAGACCGATCGGTATGCGCTTTATCAGTCTGGATCGAGAAAAGGGTACTGATGGTGGCAAGAGATATATCCTGAATGAAAGTGGACCTAATGTGGCCGGGAAGGGAGGGAAATGGCAGAGAAAGGGAGAAACTTAACAGAAGTTTGGAAAAGGCTGCATGACTTGAATGTAAGATTCACACTTGCCTATCCAGCTAAACTGCGATTTTCTTGGAAAGGGAAGAGGATGAAGTTTACAGACAGTACGAAGGCATTCCTCAGGGAAGCATCTATTGACACAAAGGATTTTATTTTCAGTCATGAAGCCTGGTTTGCTGTCAGGACAGGTCTTTTAGGATTTTTCTGTTTGTTATGAGATACGGACCCAGAGGAATGAAGGTTGATTTACATTTTGGTTGATCATACATATATCAAACGATGCGTACATATATCAAACGATGCGGGCTGTCGTGAGGGAGGTGTCTATGTCACTGTAAGTAGTAGAGATTCAGTGTCTTATCTAATTCTAAGTATTTGAAGCTACTAAAGGAGGGAGGGTACATGTGTATGCATACCCTCTACCAGTACATTACCAAGGCCTGGACTGATGAGAACATTCCACAACAATGGAGAGATGCAAACATTATTGTCATTTATAAGAACAAGGGTGACAAGGCCATCTGCAGCAATAGTAGGGGCATATTACTTCTTTCTGTTGCTGGTAAGGTCCTGGCTAGGGTGTTACTTCAGAGACTCATCATGGAGTGGTGGTGGCGTAGTGGCTAAAGCACAGGGCTGTTAATCAGAAGGTCCTTGGTTCGAACCCCACAACCACCACCATTGTGCCCTTGAGCAAGGCACTTAACTCCAGGTTGTTCCGGGGGGATTGTCCCTGTAATAATTGCACTGTAAGTCGCTTTGGATAAAAGCGTCTGCCAAATGCATAAATGTAAATGTAAATGTAAATGTAAATGCATAAATGTCATCAGTAACATCACTGTCAATGCTTCCTGAATCGCAGTGTGGATTTCAGAGGAACAGCAGTACGGTCAACATGATCTTCACAGCCCGGCAGCTTCAGGAAAAGTGCCGGGAGCAACATCAGGACATTTTTATGGTCTTTGTTGCCCTCTCCAATGCTTTTGACACTATACTTATAAGGATTAGTATACCATATAAGTGATCCAATGTGGTGAGTGAAGGGTGGAGCTTTGAAGGGACCATTTCAAATGCCTGTTGAGGGAGGGTCCTCATATAGGGGAGTGTGGGTTCAACAGGTCTTAATAGGAAAGACCCTTTCTTGTTGTTGTTTTTTTCTTGACTTGTGTCTATTATTTATGTTCATATTTCGTAGCAGTTTGCTACTTGAGTTATAGAGATAAAAAATTTCAAACATGATGTAAAGGGATTCATGGAAAAAAGGAGGCGAGAACCGGCTTGACAATATAAATAATAGTTAAATTAATTATTTACGGTAGTTGTCGGTCGTTCCTCCACTTCCAGGTGGCCGGCTTCTCCGGCAGATGGCCGCGGCTGCTCCTTTCGTGTGAATGATAGCGGCGAGAACTACACTGCGGCGCATCCCTCCTCCTTCCCAGGTTTCGGCACCAGTGTAAAGGGATTATTGGAAAGGAGAGAACCGGCTTGACAATATAAATAATAGTTTAATATAAACCTGAACCAAAAAGACAAACTCACACACACAGGTGTCAGACAGCTGTCCATAAATCTCTCTCTCTCTCTCTCGCACTGCCGTCTTCGGTCGTCCTTTATAACTCTCAAGGACTAATTAGCCTGATTAGGGCCCCGCCCTCCACCCTGCCACACATGATACGATTTATCTCTTGGAATATAAATGGATCACAAAACCCATTGAAATTAAAGATATGCTTATCATATCTAAAATTCTATCAAGTAGACATAGCTTTTATAAAAGAAAACCACTTAGTTGAATTGGAAGTTGTTAAACTTAAAAGGGACTGGTTTGCACAAATATTATAGTTCTTACTGGAGTAAAAATTGCTGTTATGTGATTTTGGTTAAGAAGAAATTGAATTTTACTAAAATCAAAGAGAGAAAGGACTCAGAGGGGAGAATTATATATCTGGAGGCAAAGGTTGATGGGCTACATCTTAATTAGGGGTCCCAGTACTGATTCGTACTGATTTTCTGTTTATATTAGGGGTCCAAGCACCGAAGGTGCAGGAACTCTCTTGTATTTGTACTGATTTTCTGTTTATTAGGGGTCCAAGCACCAGAGGTGCAAGAACCCTATTGAATTTGTTCCGATTTTTATATTATTTTTAGGGGTCCAAACACCGAAGGTGCAGGAACCCTATAGTATTTGTTCTGATTTTCTTATTATTTTTCTTATTCTTAGGGGTCCAAGCACCAAAGTTGCAGGAACCCTTTTGTATTCGTACAAATTTTTTTTGGTTTGTTTTTTAACTAGCGAACTCCAGGGGTGGTAGCCAGCATCTTTTACCACTGAGCTTCCCAGGCCCCCCAAACTCTTATTGTAATTGTTAAGATTTTTATTATTATTATTAGGGGTTCAAGTGCTTAGCGCTGAAACCCTATGTTAATTGTTAAGATTTGTATTATTATTATTATTATTAAGGGTTCAAGTGCTTAGTGTTGTAACCCTATTGTAATTGTTACGATTTTTATTATCAGGGGTTCAAGCGCTTAGCACTGAAACCCTATTGTAATTTTTAAGATTTTTATTATCAGGGGTTCAAGCGCTTAGCACTGAAACCCTATTGTAATTGTAAGGATTATTATTATTATATACCTCAAGGTGGCGCTATAGTGATAATTTTTATGTTTTGGCCCATAACTCCTAAACCGTTTGTCGCACACTCAAATGTCTTACATCGTTGGATTCCTTGACTCAAGTCGAATATTAATTTTTGTTAATTTCAATTAGCTTTGTTAATTGACTCAAAATATCAAGGAGTATTTTGAGTATCACTTTGACTGCCTAGCAACCAGATGGGCTTGCCTATCAACCAAATCACATATCTCTGCACCAGAACATCATAGTGACTTCCGGTTTCGTTAATTTGTCTCAGGGTAGCAAGGAGCCTTTTCAGTATCACCTTGGTAACTACCTAGCAACCAGATGGGGTTACCCTATCAACCAAATCACATATCTCTGCACCAGAACATCGTAGAGACTTCCAGCTTCATTAATTTGACTCAGGATATCAAGGAGTCTTTTGAGTATCACCTTGACTGTCTAGCAACCAGATGGGGTTACCCTATCAACCAAATAACAAATCACATATCTCTGCACCAGAACATCATAGCGACTTCCGGTTTTGTTAATTTGTCTCAGGGTAGCAAGGATCCTTTTTATTATCACTTTGGTAACTGCCTAGCAACTAGTTTAGTCCTTATTATGTTTATTGTCTTCATCTGTTTCCTCTTGTGCCTTGCTTGTATATATTATGCTCCCTTTCCTCTTGTGTTTGTCAGATAATTATGTTCCCATGCCTTTTGACCAGTGTTTGTGTGTTCCCCCCTATCTGGTTAGTTATCTTGTTTATCAGTTATTCAGTTTGTTATCTTGATTTGTTCTGTTTGTTTTCTTATACGTTTTCTCCCACATGAGGGTTTTGTGTTTCATGTTTGTTTCTTTTGTTTATAATACAATTGTTACGGCTGTGGGAAGCAGGAGAAGGCAGACAAGTGATTTGGATCCAAACCCGGCTTTATTTATAAATCATAAACAAATAAACACAAAGAAAAGTCCACGCTGGGAAAAACTAAACTAAAACACAAAAGAACACAAGGCAGGAAGAACATAAACGAAGGGAAGGAATTAGGGGCATAGACAGCGAACATCCACGAAAGGCAGGGGGTAACCTCGAACGAACAAGGGGAACAGAGAGAGAACCACGAGAGAACATAGGAATTGACATGAAACGCCAACGAACGACAAAGGAAAGGGAAAACAACAGGGTTTAAATAGACAGACACGGTAATAACAAAATCACGAACAGGTGCGGACAATAACACGGTGCAGGCAGTGATGAGGGCCGGGAAACATGGGAAATGATGTTTATACACAGACAGTGAAACACGGAACGGACAACAAGGAAAACATGACATGTGTAGGGCTCACAAGTTTTGGAGCATGTGTGTTTATTAGCAATAATGAATAGTTATCATAGACAACCATCAATCATTAATTAATAGAACATTGATTAAAATCAATGTTACACGGGCACCAATTTATGTAGGCTCACAGGTTGGTTAGATCAGTTTTACTATCAAATATAAATTTATAATTAATGTTTATAGTATAAGTAATCTGGTTACAGTTGGCTTCTAACAACAACAACAATTAACAATCTGAAGTAATGTAGGAGTTCTTGACGTGGCAGAGGCTGGCTTCAACACAATATTCAAACAAACAAACCAGGAATACTTATTATAATCAAACAGTAATGAACACTGCCAATACTAACTGAAAATAACACAAAAACATAAGGTGGAAACCCTAACTAAATGGTGGAGCTATATGCTAGTGAATGTGTGTGTGTGTGTGTGTCTCGAGTCGGTAACCAAGACACAAAATGGCGGACTAAACTCCTCGTGAGGAACTAGTCAAAATGGAGGGCTAGGCCGGAAAGGGCGGAGCCAACGATTACGTGAAGGTGTAGGGAAAGCAAGATGGCTGGATCAGATCCAGCACAATAGAGCTAATACCACGTGCGGGTGGTAATGAGCAGACACACAAAGGAACTGAACGAAACAGGCGGGAGAATTTGAAAAACACCAGCCTGATTCATACATAAACCGTGGTGCTGCTCGCTCCGTGAATTTCAGTGTGTGAGAGAGCGAGAGAACGAACAAACAGGGGTTCATGCAATTTAACAGAGACACGCTGGTAAAAGCGCGATTGAATCGTTGATTCAGATCACTCAATAAATAAACATTTCCCCAAAAATGACGATCTCATAACTCCAAACAGCAATCAACGATCGTAGTTAAATGTACAGTTGTAAACAAAACATTCACTTTCAGCGATCGCAGTTAACATACAAATGAAAACAAAAACATCAAAACATTCAGCAATCAAATATATGATTTAGATTTATAAGAAAGTCGCTTTTGATCAATGACGTCTGAGATTGAGTCCATGGGCGGGACTTCCGTCCGGTTGCGATGCATTCTGGGAAATGGAGTTCAAATGTACAGTTGTAAACAAAACATTCACTTCCTAATCTCCTGCATAGTTTGTTTACCCTGCTTACACATTAGTGTAACTTGGGTTCGCACGGAGGGGTGGAGATTATGGAGGAAGAGAGATCTGAAACCTTGTTCTTCTTCCAGGCTTGGCTCATTACTTCCTTGGAAGTATGCGTTCCTTAAACGCCTGTAATACTCCCTGGGAGGCTCCAAACGCTTCTGCTGGATGCGGATGGCGCTGAGGGTGGCTGATGTTTCATTAGTGTATGGCGAGTATTCCTCGCTCAGAACCCTACAAAGCCTCGGGTAACTGTTCCGAATGTGTGGCGGTAGAGTCTCTATGAAAGCATGGACATTCCTGGAAGTGGTTTTCCAGATAAGCTTCAATTTCTCACGCGCTGAAGCATGAGGCAAGTCGGCAAGACAATGTTCGATTTCCCTTCGGTAATCTTTGACATTCGAATCTTGGCTTGCTGGGTCGAAGCGTTCTATGTCCTTCGCAAAGGAGTCAAGCTGGCGCATGCGCAGACCTGTGGCTTTGTCCCCCTGGTGTCCATCTGAGTCGTCAGAGGATGAGTACCAGTGCCTGCCCCCATTGCCATGGCGTTGGGTGAGACCACTTCCTCCTCCTGGTGAGGGAGGCGCCCTGCTGGGGCGGGGTCTGACAGGTGTCTGAGGGGAGGATTGCCGGAACGGGGTCTTGCCCCCGTAACGTGGTGGACTCGTGTCCCGAACAGGGATGTGCTCTAGCTCCGGGAGTTGGGACCATGGTTTTCGAATACTACCTGAACCAGGGGTGGGGTGTTTCATCGTAGTACACGCCTCAGAGTCCTCTGCCCCACTCTTGTCAGAGGTGGAGTAGCGGAGCACTTCTTGAGCCTTAGCTCGTGCGTCTCGGCTTTCCTGCCGGACTCGGTCGTCCGTGGCTTCTCGGCTATCCGTTTCAGCCGACTGGAGTCTTCCTACACACTCCTCCAGCATCGTATTCGTTGTCTGGAGGTCTCTGTGTAAGGCACGATTGTGGGAATCGAGCCGAATCCCATGGGTGGTAAGTGTCCTTACCTCACCCTTGAGTGCTGCTATCTGCAACTGGGCCTTTTGGTGGTAGAGCAGGAACAGTCTGCCAACTGTTTCCTGGATAGTGGGTATCTTCCCTTTAGGATCGTTTGCACTATCAACCACGACGGCCATTTCAGCATCACACTGGGATTGTGTGTAGCTGTTAAGCTCCTCCCTCGATTCTCTAGGTACGAGGAGGAGGTCAGTGACCCAGTTGGACAGTGAGGTTTCCTCACTTGACCAGGGAGCTTCAGCTCCGGATGCTGATAGGGACTGGGAATTCATCTCACTGCTTAGGCAGGTGAGAGGGTGACGTCCAGTAGACCCCTATAGGAACTCTTTGAGAGTTCAAAATTTGATGCTTGAGCTGAGTTTTGAAGGTGACGATTGACGACACCTGTTGCTCTGTGGAAAACATATCCACAGAAGAGAATGCACAGGGAGGGACCACTTACCTGTCACTCAAGAGCAACTTTGTATTATTAGCCGTTTCTTGAACTGCTAATTAGATGTTAACAAATCACTGTGTCAGTACATCAGATTACTTTGTTAGTATCTAGCGACTGAATCTTCACACAAAAATGAATTCCAATGAGTTATGAATTAGTATCAAACTAACAACCATTAACACAACACTTGCAATAATGCACAACCACAAACGGCCTTGTGCCTTAGCAGTTTCGACTTCCTGAGAAAAGTGAAGCCACGTGGGAACCTCTGGCTACTCTTCAAAAAATTGCTTTTTAGTTATTTGTAAAAATATTGGAGAAAGCCAACAAATATCACGGCCTCACACGGGGCACCAATTATGTAAGTTTTGGAGCGGATGTGTTTATTAGCAATAATTAATAGTTATCATAGACAACCATCAATCATTAATTAATAGAACATTGATTAAACTCATGTTACACGGGCACCAATTTATGTAGGCTCACAGGTTGGTTAGATCAGTTTTACTATCATATATAAATTAATCATTTTTAATTAATAAATAATTAATAAAGTTTATTAATTATTAATTAATAATTAAATTAAATAATAGAATTTGGTTCGTTAAATTCTATCCTCGGGGCACCACTCTTTGACAAGAGAAAAATGATAGTAAGTGACTGATCAAGTCTCATAAAATTCTACCCTGCAGATTGAGTATTTTGACTGAGAATCAAAATAATCAAAAGAGGAAGTAGTTAGTCAAATGGTTGCCATATGAACCCACAAGTAATCTGGTTACAGTTGGCTTCTAACAACAACAATTAACAATCTGAAGTAATGCAGGAGTTCTTGACATGGCAAGACAACACAACACGTTCAACACAATATTCAAACAAACAAACCAGGAATACTTATTATAATATAACAAGATTTATTATAATCAAACAGTAATGAACACTGCCAATACTAACTGAAAATAACACAAAAACATAAGGTGGAAACCCTAACTAAAATGGTGGAGCTATATACTAGTGAATGTGTGTGTGTGTGTCTCGAGTCGGTAACCAAGACACAAAATGGCGGACTAAACTCCTCGTGAGGAACTAGTCAAAATGGAGGGCTAGGCCGGAAAGGGCGGAGCCAACGATTACGTGAAGGTATAGGGAAAGCAAGGTGGCTGGATCAGATCCAGCACAATAGAGCTCATACCACGTGCGGGTGGTAATGAGCAGACACACAAAGGAACTGAACGAAACAGGCGGGAGAATTTGAAAAACACTAGCCTGATTCATACATAAACCGCGGTGCTGCTCGCTCCGTGAATTTCAGTGTGTGAGAGAGCGAGAGAGAACGAACAAACAGGGGTTCATGTAATTTAACAGAGACACGCTGTGAACAGTGCGATTGAATCGTTGATTCAGATCACACAATAAATAAACATTTCCCCAAATATGACGATCTCATAACTCCAAACAGCAATCAACGATCGTAGTTAAATGTACAGTTGTAAACAAACATTCACTTTCAGCGATCGCAGTTAACATACAAATGAAAACAAAAACATCAAAACATTCAGCAATCAAATATATGATTTAGATTTATAAGAAAGTCACAGTTTCTAAATTAAATCTGCCCAGATATCAAGCCTTACTTGTGAAATCCTGTGTGATTTCAACAGGGTTGTCTGCTGGATTCCTGTTGCATTGAGCGGTCAGGAGAAAGCAATCTGGATTCGGTCCTTTGTCTTGCGCTCGTCAGCGGAAAGACGCGTCTCTGCGTTGGTTCTCGGGTCCGGTGATCGCGAGGAACGCTAGAGGTAGTCAACGTTGTAGGAAAACGATTGAGAAGGGAAGCTGGTCGCCTTTTCCGTTTCCTAATATATTCACTGTTGTTTAACAGTGAAGATGAAATGAACCGGTTGAACACTACACGACTGGAACAAAGCTAAGTTAATCTTGCTCTACCGTGCCAACTGGTGAGGTTCAGAAAAACGTGGTCTTCTTTGTCCAGAAGGAGGGAAATTCCTTTGTGTAGATATGTCTCTTTAGAGCGCAGCGAATCTGTAGGTGTTAACAGTCAAGCTGAATGCAGAGAGAGAGCGTCTCAAATGTGCAAAAGTCTCCACAATGAGCTCCACGTACTCCTGCCAGGTGTAGTCTCCGATCTCCGGCAGATCGTAACATCTGTGTTTAGGTACCCCGATCCTATAAACGACCTTCAGGAGGTTGTCATCCCAACCGGTGCTGCCGGCCACGCAGGAGAAAAAGTGGGAGAACTCACGAATGTTTAGGTCCATCCGTGTTAGTTCCACGAAGAACGCCGCTGGATCCATCTTTGTGGTCGTTCGTTCTGTTACGCCTGTGGGAAGCAGGAGAAGGCAGACGAGTGATTTGGATCCAAACGCGGCTTTATTTATAAATCATAAAAAAATAAACACAAAGAAAAGAAAAGTCCACGCTGGGAAAAACTAAACTAAAACACAAAAGAACACACGGCAGGAAGAACATAAACGAAGGGAAGGAATTAGGGGGCATAGACAGCGAACATCCACGAAAGGCAGGGGGTAACCTCGAACGAACAAGGGGAACAGAGAGAGAACATAGGAATCGACATGAAACGCCAACGAACGACAAAGGAAAGGGAAAACAACAGGGTTTAAATAGACAGACACGGTAATAACAAAATCACGAACAGGTTCGGACAATAACACGGTGCAGGCAGTGATGAGGGCCGGGAAACATGGGAAATGAGGTTTATACACAGACAGTGAAACACGGCACGGACAACAAGGAAAACGTGACATGGAACGTGGAACGTGGCATGTGAAACAGAAAACACGGGGCAGACAACACAGGAACGTGACAACAATTTTCAATCATTCAAGTCAAGTGGTTTTTATTGTCGTTTCAACCATATACAGTTAGTACAGTACACAGCAAAACGAGACAACGTTCCTCCAGGACCATGGTGCTACATAAAAACAACAAAGGACCAACATAGGACCACATGAGACTACACAACGAAATAAAATACCTATATAAACTACCTATATATACCTATATAAAGTGCACGTGCAAAAATGTGCAAAAAGTACAGGACAGTACAACAAATTACTGACAATGAACAGGACAATAGACAGTGCAGCGCCGACCAGTACTCAGTAGTGCAAAAAGATGACAGTTTCTAAAATGTAAACATAACATACTATGAGATAGTGTTCTATGCACATAGCAGTTATTGAGGTAGCAGACAGTTATAAAGTGACAGTTATTAAAGTGCAACTCAGGACACGTGTGTCAAACCAGTCTCTGAGTATTGAGGAGTCTGATGGCTTGGGGAAGAAGCTGTTACACAGTCTGGCCGTGAGGGCCCGAATGCTTCGGTACCTCTTGCCAGACGGGAGGAGGGTAAAGAGTTTGTGTGAGGGGTGTGTGGGGTCGTCCACAATGCTGGTTGCTTTGCGGATACAGTGTTTTTTGTAAATGTCTTTGATGGAGGGAAGAGAGACCCCAATGATCTTCTCAGCTGTCCTCACTATCCTCTGCAGGGCTTTGCGGTCCGAAACGGTGCAAGTCCCAAACCAGGCAGTGATGCAGCTGCTCAGGATGCTCTCAATAGTCCCTCTATAGAATGTAGTGAGGATGGGGGTTGGGAGATGTGCTTTCCTCAGCCTTCGAAGAAAGTAGAGACGCTGCTGGGCTTTCTTGGTGATAGAGCTGGTGTTGAGGGACCAGGTGAGGTTCTCCGCCAAGTGAACACCAAGGAATTTGGTGCTTTTGACGATCTCCACAGAGGAGCCGTCGATGTTCAGCGGAGTGTGTTCACCTTGTGCTCTCCTAAAGTCAACAACCATCTCTTTTGTTTTGTCGACATTCAGGGACAGGTTGTTGGCTCTACACCAGTTCGTCAGCCGCTGCACCTCCTCTCTGTATGCTGACTCGTTGTTCTTGCTGATGAGACCCACCACGGTCGTGTCATCGGCGAACTTGATGATGTGATTCGAGCTGTGCATTGCTGCACAGTCGTGAGTCAGCAGAGTGAACAGCAGTGGACTGAGCACACAGCCCTGGGGGCCCCAGTGCTCAGTGTGGTGGTGGTGGAGATGCTGTTCCCGATCCGGACTGACTGAGGTCTCCCAGTCAGGAAGTCCAGGATCCAGTTGCAGAGGGAGGTGTCCAGGCCCAGTAGGTTCAGCTTTCCAATCAGGTGCTGGGGAATGATTGTGTTGAATGCTGAGCTGAAATCTATGAACAGCATTCGAACGTATGAGTCCTTATTGTCTAGGTGGGTGAGGGCCAGATGGAGGGTTGTGGTGATGGCATCATCCGTTGAACGGTTTGAACGATACGCAAACTGCAGTGGGTCTAGTGAGGGGGGCAGCTGGGTCTTAATCTGCCTCATGACGAGCCTCTCGAAGCACTTCATGATGATGGGTGTAAGTGCGACTGGACGGTAGTCGTTGAGGCAGGACACTGAAGACTTCTTTGGCATGGGGATGATGGTGGTGGCCTTGAAGGACGTTGGAACAACGGCGCTGCTCAGAGAGATGTTGAAGATGTCGGTAAGAACATCTGCTAGCTGGTCTGCACATCCTCTGAGCACTCTGCCAGGAATGTTGTCTGGTCCAGCAGCCTTCCGTGGGTTGACTCTACGTAGAGTTTTCCTCGCATCTGCCGTGGTAAGACAGAGCACCTGGTCGTTGGGAGGAGGGGTGGACTTCCTCGCCATCATGTCGTTCTGCACTTCAAACCGAGCGTAGAAGTCGTTCAGCGCATCTGGAAGGGAGGCATCTTTGTCACAGGCAACTGATGTTGTCCTGTAGTTGGTGATGGCCTGGATGCCCTGCCACATGCGCCACGTGTCACCGCTGTCCTGGAAGTGACTGTGGATTCTCTGGGCGTGTGCGCGCTTTGCCTCTCTGATTGCCCGTGACAGTTTGGCCCTAGCTGTTCTTAGGGCTGCCTTATCACCTGCTCTGAAGGCGGAGTCTCGGGACCTCAGCAGCGTGCGCACCTCCGCAGTCATCCACGGCTTCTGGTTGGAGCGTGTGGTGATGGTCTTGGAGAAAGTGACATCATCAATGCACTTGCTGATGTAGCTGGTCACTGATGCTGTGTATTCCTCCAAGTTGGTAGAATCGCCATATGTTGCAGCCTCCCTGAACATGTGCCAGTCAGTACACTCAAAACAGTCCTGAAGAGCAGAGATGGCACCTGCTGGCCAGGTTTTCACCTGCTTCTGAAGCGGTTTTGTGCGTCTGACGAGCGGTCTGTATGCTGGAATTAACATAACAGAGATGTGGTCTGAGTAGCCGAGGTGGGGGCGGGGCTCCGCCCGGTACGCGCCTGGGATGTTTGTGTAAACAAGATCAAGCGCGTTCGCCCCTCTCGTTGCAAAGTCCACATACTGATGGAATTTAGGGAGCACTGTCTTGAGATTTGCATGGTTGAAATCTCCGGCGACAATAAACAGTCCGTCGGGGTGAGCGTTCTGCAGTTCGCTCATAGCCCCATACAGTTCACAGAGCGCTTCCTTAGCGTTAGCGCTGGGGGGAATGTAAACTCCGGTTATGCAAACAGTGGTGAATTCCCGTGGTAGATAAAAAGGTCTGCATCTAACAGTCACAAGCTCCAACAGCGATGAACAGTAACTAGAGACTAGCATAGAGTTCTTGCACCATTCCGTGTTGATGTAAACACACAAGCCACCACCGCAAGTCTTACCGCAGAGAGCTGTATTTCTGTCGGCACGAAACGAGGCGAGCCCGTCTAGCTGAATGGCGGCATCCGGAACTCTGTCGCTGAGCCACGTCTCCGTGAAAACAAAGACGCAGCAGTCTCTAAACTCACGCTGTGTAGCCTGCTGGAGTCGGATATAGTCCAGTTTATTGTCCAGGGAGCAAACATTTGAGAGCAGGATAGACGGGAGAGCCGGCCGGCTAGGGTTTGTTTTTAGCCTAGCATGGACCCCCGCCCTCTTTCCGCGCTTCCGCTTTCTCGCACGCCGCTTACGACGTCCTCTCCCCCGGCCACCGGCATCAGGCGACGCCGAGGGCTGGAGGCCTGGTCTCCGCAGCAAGCCGAGTACGCGTAGCGCCTCCTGCAGGTCATCATGCAGCTTGGTTTTTGCATGAGTCTTATATTTCAGTAGTGTCTGGCGATGGTAGACACGAACACCGGTTGCTCCGATGTCCATGTGTCGCAAAAGTCGGGCTTTTTTAACAAAAATAGCACCATTGTGGATCCGGAGTGGCCGCTGCGTGCTACCGCGCCGCCATCTTGGATCTAATGCATTCCTGCATTCCTGCATTTGGGTCCTCCTTCCTGCTTGCGTACCGTGACAATTTTATTGAATCTTACTCCTCTACCCCCATTGCCGTGTGTAATAATATCATATGTCAATGTATGTTCAACTTTTGGAGCTATTTGCATTATAAAATAAATTTTATATATAAATTTGCAATATTAAAAAGACTGACTGCTTACATTTCTATGACAGCACACTGCAGATTTATATCCAAAAGAAGTCTAGAAGTCAATTTCAATACACAGACAACTAGAGGAACACCTGAAACTAATGAAAACAAGGACCAATGAACAAAGACCATGAAAAATAACTACAAAACACAAACAAATGAAAGATATTCAAACTAAATATTTGAGCGTTGCACCATTAAACTTTGGTAGAACATAACCCTACATATGAACTAAATATTTACTGAAACCTCTGACCAGGAGTAACGGATGGAATAATTTTTTTTTTTTAAATAAATCAAATAAATTAGAAAGGTTGAACAGTTTATACTGGTATTTATGGGACGTTTTAATCCAAATCAGCAAATACAGTTGGATAAAATTATATTAGTCTCATGGCCTATTTGACAAAATCCATCTTTCTTGTAAATGTTAGCCTATGATCGTGATGGAGTGGTATTGGAGCAATGGAAATGCTGATGTCCAGACTTCCCCTTCTGTCACTCACTCGACGTTGTGCCGAAGTAGTGACACTAAGGGGTCGCTCTTGGGAGCCCAAAATACCTTCAGATCTTTGAGAAAAGGCCAATGGGAATTGGCAAGTGGAATTTGCATGCCACTCCCCCGGACATACGGGTATAAAAGGAGAAGGAATGCCCACTCTCATTCAGATTTTTTTCTTCAGAGCTGAGCGGTTGTGTATCAGCGAGCTGAATACTACTGCGGTTCCATTCACCTCGAAGTGACTTTGATATACACCGCATTCCAGCGGCTTTCTCTCCTTCTGCACATCTAGTGCAGATTACATCCCTGGGCGCTTCAACTCATTCCTGGCTAAGGGGCACCGCCGGTGAAGGATCAGGATATTCAGAGGTAAGAGGCAGGGAATTGTGAGTCTGGCGAATCTGTTGAATAGAAACACCAACTTGACCAACTGAGAAGCCATTATCTCCAGGGCCTGATTAGTGGAGGTAATCTATTCCTGTTGGCGAACCCAGCAACACTCAATGTTGGGTGAGGGCAGTGCGAAGACTGGCATCCTATGCTGGGTACATTGGAGGCCAGCGGAGCATTTCTGTCACTGATCATAATGAAGTACCCAAGATGCAGAAGAACAGTTCACAGTTAACTAACAACAGAAGCAAAATAATTACTGAGCAAACTGAAGAAGTCAACCGTCATAGATTGCTGTGAGGTGAAGGACAGTATATTGAGGTTGACCAGCAGAGAGGGGTGGTAAGACTGGCCTCCCTGGCGAGTACAGCAAGCGGGCGAGCAGCTAACGCAGCAGAGAGCAATGAACAATCCAAGGACAGGCAAATAATCCAACCAACCGAAGCTGACACTGGAGGAAACAGCACAGCGGAGAGACAAGGCAGAGGAGAAACAGAGTGAGGTAAACTCAAACACTACACAACAATCTGGCAAAGAACATGACACACTGGGGAATTTAAATAGCCAGAAAAGAACATGAACCACATCTGTCGTGGATCAGCCTCTGTCCAAAGTTGTCATGGCAACGCTGATCATGGCTGCTCAGCGACAGCTGAGCGACACGAGGGTAAATTAAAACAAACACATAGGACAAAACGGGACTGTGACAAAGGCACAGATAAGAAATGTGTATAGCCTAACAACATATTAGAATTTTAAATGAAACGTGCCACACATTATACATTTATACTCGTAGCTAGTGATATGAAGTAAAAAATTGTTAATTGCCATTCCTGATCAAATCGCTTGCTATGCATTTTGGTGAGACTGGCTAAGGAGGTCCCATTTGAGAAATGAACTCACTGGCTAAACTAAACCATTAGTGATCGGTGTTGGTTCAAAGAATGAAACATGACTGTCCCCTACTGATCATGTCTCTCCTGTATCATGCCTAATGACACCTCACACCACGTGATATCACGGGACCTGTTTCCGAAAGGCAGCATCTGTACATAATATAAATGTTACATAATAATAATAATAAAAGGGATTAAAAATACAACACTTTGACTAAGCAATCTTTTTTGGTTTTTAGATTGAACGAAGTGTGCAGAACTGTAATCTAGAAAGAGGGGATGCTTTGGAGAAGCTCAAAAATAAGACAAATTTGTCAATACATAATTCCCATACTTCTATTTATATGTGACATTTTTAAATTGTTATGAATTGTGGAGAATAGTTTCAGAATAGGTCAGTTTTTCATCAAAATTAAATGCCAGTATCTTACTCTTAAACACATTTCAGCTTTTAAGATGGGGTCAGAGCAGTGGCACATGGTAGTTTGTCAAAAGTGGTTGCAAATTTTAAATGCAGCCTACATGAATCAATTGCGAGAATCAAAGTTTCACTTACCCAATGTTACATTTTTGACAAAATACAGCTTTTTAAGGCCACATCTCTTGACTCTTGATGTCATGACAACGACAAAATGTATGACGGCTGCACATGAAGGCTCTAGTGCAAAACAATCAACTGCTACAACAGGATTCCACTGAAGTGTTCAGATTTACAGTCCTTTACTAGCAATATTTAGCCATTTTTAAAACATTAAAAATGGCTAAAAGAAGACTTGTGCTCTATCCATCGCTGATAAGCATGGCTTACACCCTCAAACTACAACACCCATCATGCGCACACATACAACTTTACTGTGCACTCTGGTGAGTGTGAGTAAATCATGAGAGAAACTATCACTTTAAGCACAACATTTTATAATATTCATGATATGAATTAAAGTTCACTTTGTTATAAACTGTTATTGGTACTTCTCTTAAATATAAAGTCTTCTAAATATACTTTATTTCAATAAATAAATAAGGGGGAAGGGTCTTAAACTGATAAAGTGAACACAGCACAGTCCACAGCCATGTTTATGGTGAATAAAAACTGATCCTTTCTCAGAATTGCAATTTTGAGGGAATTAAGAAAGATTTGTATCCTTGAAACTGTGAGGGTTCCTAAATATTGTGGTAATGCTGGTGACAGATCGTGTATTGTGATGTCCATGTGCCAACAATGCTGTATGAATGTGTTCTTGTTACGAAGTTTTTTTTATTTATTTGCCTCTGGTTCCTGCTTTCAGTAGATGGCGATAATGCGCAATTAGTTTGTGATCGCCACCAATAGACAAGAAGAAGAAGAAGATTCCCTTCGTAGAATGAGAATAAATGTGTGACTTTCATCTGTTTTATTTAATCAGCGACTCCTCAAATTTTATTTCCGGTGTTTATTTTCGGCGGGAGAATTGCGAGTTGTCTGTAACGCAGTAAAACTCCAGGAAACAAGTGAAATCTGTGTGACACTGTTGTAAAGATGTTTATTAAAGAGGAGAGTGAAGATATGGCTTATCCAGAAGCATGCAGAATTAAAACCGAACACACTGACGAACAAACAGGTTGGTGTTCATACTTCATTCAGACAGATTAGTTATAACAAACCAAAAAAGACACGGAAATGTACAAAAATAGTTTGAAAATTCATATTCAGGGGTTTTCCAGGGTCGAAAATGGTATTTGGTCGTGGCTGATATATCATCCCCATGCTCAAAGCTCAGGTTTAACACATAATTGCAGTTAAGTTATTAATTTATGGGTCATTGACAAATAAGGTTGTCTGAGGTGATGGAAATTATATTTAAAAAATCTGGTTTAAAGCACATGTGTCAAGTTTGTAGACATGCCATTTTTGAGTTCATATTGGTTTTACAAATTGTTTGAAAACAATAGCATGTGTACAATAAAAAAAATTGACTTAAAAAATGTAATGTGGTGCAGCCATCGAGAAAAATATATTAAAAATAGTTTCCTCTCACCTTGAATACATGAGTGTACACAACTTCATTATTAATTTCGTAACCGTTTTCAAAAATGCACTCACCACTTTATTAGTTACACCTGTACATGTACTTAGTCATGTGATTATCTAATCAGCCAATCATGTGGCTGCAGTGCATAAATCATGGGTCAGGAGCTTCAGTTAATGTTCACATCAACCATCATAAAGGAGAAAAAGTGATCTCAGCGACTTCAACAGTGGCATGATTGTTGGCGCCATACAGGCTGGTTTGAGAATTTCTGTAACTGCTGATCTCCTGGGATTTTCACACACAACAGTCTTTAGAGAGTATAGAGAATGGTGCCAAAAACAAAAAAAACCTCTAGCGAATGGCAGTTCTTTGAATGAAAACTGCTTGTGAATAACAGAGGTCAGATGAGAATGGCCAGACTGGTCCAAGGTGACTAACCCAAATAACCATGTTACAACAGTTCTATGCAGAAAAGCATTTCTGAACATACAACACGTCGAACATCGAGGCGGATGAGCTACAGCAGCAGAAAGCACTTACGGGTACCACTACTGTCAGCTAAGAACAGGAAACTGAGGCTGGAGTGGGCACAGGCTCACCAAAACTGGTTGGAAAAACTTTGCCTGGTCTGACAAATCTGGATTTCTGTTGAGGTGCACAAATGGTAGGCCCACTGCAATTTGTCCATACCTGATTATTATCTCCTCAATGTATACTGTGGTTCTGTCTTGCCATCCTGGTAAAACACTCATCCTGTTTTAGTTAGAAAGAGGGTTTGAAACTTATTCTTGCTCTTTTTTTATTTTTTTTTTTATTATTTTTTTTTGTAGTTTTGTTCCAGCTGTGTAGTTCTTGCACTTTCCCTTGTTCTGTTGCTGAGGAACTTGACAACTTTGAATTTTGGTGAGGCGATTTGATCAAGTGCCCCATGCATCCTTTCAATCTGGAGAGGTAATCTAAATTGTCCGATCTTCGTCTTAAATCTCTGATCGACCGATCGTGCCTAGATTCAGGGCAGATTTCTTGGCAGCATTTAGGCAATCACACATACACTGTTATGAATTAGTGCTTTCTCAGCCCTTGATGCATGACAGTTTGGCCTCTGGAGGGGGAGTTGTTGGCAATTCTAATCATTTGCATATTTAAACTTTCAGACATGTAATTAGGTGGAAGATGCCAGATAGTAAAAAAAAAGTGTGTAAAAATTAAACGTGTATGAACAGGTGCCCGTTTTTAAGTCATTATTATGGTAGTAATTCTGACTCGCTGCACAGTTAAGAGCACAGAGGACAAAGATACTGCAAACGGGTATGACAGCAAATTAAACAACAAATAAACATGCAAATTAAAATCAGTATACAGTATGTGATGTAACGTGAGTCAAGCAGGCAGTATGTGGAGCGATAGACACTGTTTAAGTGATCACCAGCACTTTCACTCCCTTCAACATTTCAGCTTCACTCCCTTCTCAATCTTTCATCAGTCACTCATCCCAGGCTATTCTGTGAAGATCCCAATTTAAATCAGATATATTCTGGTCAGAATTCCAGTTATCACAGCAATACAGTTTAACCTTAATGCCACTGTGTCTTCGTGCAGTTGAGTAAATAGGCCCTATTATG